>NC_056737.1:407733980-407801480 GCF_019279795.1 Protopterus annectens
ATCAGAAGATATGTGACCTCAAATATGCTGGGTATATCAATATGCCAACAGTAACCCATAGAAACAGACAATGTGGGTGTATGCCCTGTTCTCTTCTATGGACCTCAGTCCCATCACATACTGCAATGCTTCTGAACTGCCGGAATATTCAGTGTGTTGAGTAACAATACAATGACTGCTGGCTGTTTTACTGTGTTACCTTGCAGTGTACTCATAATCACATACTAATCATACCTTAGATAATCTCATTATAATGTCCACCTTGCGATCCAATGAAGACAGTGATTCAGAAAATAAAGACTGAAAGATGATACAATGTGTACGTTCTGCAAAGTCTGGAATCTGGGATAACTCATACAAGAACCTACAAAAAATACATTACAATTAACTACCATCATTAACAGCAGCAATACAAAAAGATATTATTATAAATCAAGTGGTGAAACATTTAGCACTGCTCAAGTTCAATGAACATATTAACAAATGTACTATTTGACATTTCTTAAGAAAAATTCTGCAGCATGCTGTAAATGTATAAAATCCTCAAATTCAGGCTAAAGTTAATTCCTGTCTGGCACATAATCATACAAACTATTCACTGTTACTCAAGAAAAAGCAATAGTGAGTAAGATCAATTAAATGCATGAAATAATATGTAATTACGCTACAATTTTCATGGGGAAGAGTACTGAACTAATTTCATGGACGCAATTCAAAATTTCTGTTACAAATGTTCAACTGACTGCAGAAAAGTTGTAAAATGAAGAGTTTTTCATATATAGGCATGTAAGGTTCAATGTAGTTTATTACATTTTTATAACTGATATAATCCAAGAAAGCAAACCTCGGAATTATGCATTAAGAACTTTGTCAAACACAGTGATGAGATGGATTAACTCTTTATAACCTACTGCACCCTCTATGCATTTCTTCAGCTACCTCCTACTAACGCGTCTAGGCATCAAATATTGCTAGTTCATATTTGCATTAATAATTCCGAAACTATTCTACATACAAGGTATCAGAAATTTTCATCTGAAAGCATACATGATGACAAACACAACTGTACTGATATCTGACCTCTGTCTAATGCAGCTAAAGAGATACTGATTATTATTTGCATAATGATTATCTGTATTGTAATAATTTTCATATTTATCTAACTATCCCAACATTCAGGTTACACAGACAGAACTGCATAGCCTC
The DNA here is from genome assembly GCF_019279795.1 of Protopterus annectens. Lineage (NCBI taxonomy): Eukaryota > Metazoa > Chordata > Ceratodontiformes > Protopteridae > Protopterus > Protopterus annectens. The sequence goes on from NC_056737.1 coordinate 407,735,187, forward strand.
ACATGAAAACTCACAGCTGTATGAAGAAAATCCTGCTGGAAGTATGTGTCTTGCTTGAATGGTTACTGAGATATCATAAGCTGTTTATAGAACACAACAAAATTAATACTCACTGCCTTTATTTTGGCTTATAAAATCCACTTTAAAGCACCAAAATGAATGAATGCCATTAATGTAAAGATTTATCTTGAATAGTTTGCCATTTACAGTTTTCTAGCAACATGTATGGTTTCAGGGATATGAATATTTGTTTGAACTGTAAGGTGAAAACTTAATTTTTTTAAAGGCTCAAGTAACACCCACTGAGAGTTAAAAGTATACTATACACTCAAAAGAGCTGTACTGCAGGGAATGAGTTAACCAAACAGACAATGGCGTTTGGTGGCTTGTTCTTGTGTTTTTACTTGAAAGTAACTCAGAAATTTTTTTTCTGAACTTCAGGCAAAATAAATCAAGCAGTCTTTTTATCTTCAAGAGTAAACAAATTAACCAATCTCAAACATTAGGGATATGTGAAACTGAACAGTCTTGCAACTGAGGACAAAGGAAATGAAATGAGGTCTTGAATGTCAGAGGTAATTTATGAATGAAGTTAGAGTCTCTAACTTAAGAAACAAAAAGACTTGCGGTTTGAAAGTTGGTATTCTGGTCTGTTTGTCTGTCAGCAGTGGCATTAATTCCCGGGAGCAATTTTCTCCTCTCTCTCTCTCTCAGTTTCTATTTCAGATTACATTTTAGCAGCTTGCTGTTCCGTTTCTGCACAGTTTTTGGTCTTTTCTTCAAAAGCAGTATTTAGGTCTTCTGTAGTAATTGTGTCTTTTTCTAGTCTTTAACAGTTTGTCTGTGACAGTTCACTCTACTGTTTATAAGCTTTATTGGAACCCCTCCTCCACTGCTTGAGAACAGTTTGATTAGCATTTTATTAATGCAGATTTTACTGAATCACACATCTGTCCCACTCCATTTTGGTTAATATTACAGCCAGCCAGCACTATCCTAGAGAAATGGGTTACTAGTCTGTACCTATATAAGGTGATACCTTGAAATACATACAAAACAGCTTACCAAAACTCTACTCACCAAATCTGTTTCATTGAATCAGATAACCGAAACCTTTCTATGAAGATATCCATCCCAAGGTGCTGCGACCTTATGATGGGATCTACATAGCTAGAGGAAAAGTTCTGAGGGGTGCTCTCTACCTTCTTTCATATACTATAACATTTTCTAGTCAAATACAATTTGGTGAGTTTGTTTAGTGATCTTTGATTTGCAGATATTGGGAAACTCGTTAAAATGCACATCTTCATGTGACGAGATTTCATGTGGCAGCTTTAAAAGTGTTAACGTTTTCTGTGGAATGAAGCCATATGAAGAATAAATGATACAATATGATACAGTGTTACCATGAGTGATGTCAGTGTTTGTCACTTGCTAACTTCATTGCGCTTCCATTCAGTAATATATTCTGAAAAATTCATGTGCCAAAATAAATAATTTATATGTCATAGAGCGTTGATTAATGGGCAAAATGTTTGACAACCTTAACTACTTAACATAATGAAAGAGCATACACCATACAAAAAAAAAAAATCAATACATCTGAAGTACACCAAAAATGTTTGTCTAATGTGAACTCCAGTAGATGTAGGTGGCTTCCTACACATTCAAGAACAAGTGGGTGAAAGTCAACAAGATGGAGAGAGAGACTACAGTCAATCTGCAAAATCAGCATGGGGAAAATGAAGAATAGCTTTATTTCATATTTAAATAATACCACACCATATCAGAGTCCTTTTGGCGAGTGGTCCAAGGATAATATAAACATTTTTGGATTACGCACTTCAACATCTGTCTATTAACAGTTCCCTGCCTTAAAACAATTACTAATGGACACTTTCTTTTTAAAGCAAGGATGCTGTTGTTCACTTTTCTCTCATTAGGATCCTTGTTTGCACAACAGAGAATATCGTTTCAGCTTCTTATTTCATTGAACAGCTTGCTCTTGCTGCTGATGCCCATCTATTTTTGCTTATGGAATGTGCTCCAATTGGTGGCTAAGTACTGACCAGGATCTGACAACCTGCAGCACATCCCGAGAAATTAGACACATCTTCACAGGAATGTATGGATTGGCTTCTAAAGATCCTCATGGATCTTAGCCTAGCAAGTACCTATAAGCCTACAAGTCTTAGCAGCTGCAGGAAATAAAGCTTTAAAGTATGCAGGGTAGATTAACCTGAACTTCATTGCTTTTTTTTTTTTAAACTTTGAGCAACTGCACTGCAGGGAAAAGACGTGTATTCCTTCCTGCCTCTCTGCTGAAAACTCAGCAACCCTCCATTACTATCTCTTGTCAATTTTCCAAAAATAAAAGGGATAACATTGCTCCTGCTACATGTATACTATAATAAAATAGATCCAGAAATACTTAGGTCACTTGTAGGTCTCAGGTGAAGCCTGACTTAATGTTCTATGTACATTTTCTCCCAATAATTCTATTGCTGACATATCAGTCCATTCTGTTAGCAGAGATTATGTATACTCAGTAGGTCTCCAAGCTTCCTTTTCCCAGACATGCAGATCAGTCATTTTTCCTGCTAATTTAGTCACTGAGATCCAGATCCACCATTCATGCCTCCAATAACTTTGTCCTGCTCTTCAGTAACATGTGTGCATTCTTGTTTAATGCTTTTTGAATATCCATTATGACAATCATGGTGAGTGAATAAAGAGGTTGCCACAATCAATATTTTCTGTTATATATATCCATTCTGCAGTGCTGGCCTTATAACATATCTTGGTGGTCTATCAGTACCCACTAATGCCCACTCTGTCAGGCATTATTTCTTGATTAGTGTAGGAAGTCTACATTAGTACTATATTTGTCACTATAACAGCTTTATTACTGAAAGCAATAATGAAAAGCAATAAACCTACTATGTCAGTTATCTAATTTCTTCCAAAATAAACCTAGAAAAGAAAAGAAAAAAAACAAAGCTAGCTGCTCTAGAGCTCTTCTGACACACTGCTTTATATCTTTCCTACTGTCTTCATCTCTGTTGACAGATCATCTAGACTTATTTATCTGCACACTGTCCCTCTGAGTCAAGGCATTCTGTTTACTCGTGCACATTAGCCAAGATGAATACCATCATCAAAGTGCTTCTTAAAAGCTATGCCTTGATCTGTGTTACAGCCTTATTCTAAGTGCAAAATGTGTGACCAAAAATGAGCAAAAAATAAAGTTGGTCACATAAAACAGTATAACTTCAAAATATATTACAGTGTTCTAAATAACAAAACAAACAGCTAATTTTAGTGTATGCTTAAAATTAATTAATGGGTTTGACAACAATGACTTTTTGTTTTTGAAAAGAGAATCTAAAAATCAACAAATGACAGTTTTACCATGATCAGAAACATAGTTTAAAATGTTGTCCCTCTGGGCAGAGTACCTGGCTGGCACAACCTTTTGGCAACTTCATATGTATATCAACACTTTGCTTCCAATGAGTCAAGACTTAAATTTTTTTGTAAGCACGTATCCCTCAGAAAACTGGTCAAAAGCTATACTTGCATCATCTCATGCAGTAGAAGAGTACAAAACATATTTGATGTTGACTATCAAATTATTTATATGCACACTATCTGCTTAAAGGCAATGGACTCATGCAAAAGCATGCAAACTTGTTCTCATACTGGCTGATGTCTGAGTATTTCAGAATACTTTGGTGTGACCGGCAATGAGGGCATTTTCCAACATAGAAAACAGAGCACTTAGAATGATCCTGCTTAGAATGATACTGAAGCAGCAATACAAATATGCCACGTTTTCACTTAGCCGTCTGAATGGTATGAGAATCACAGCCCAAATCACAAAAGTAGGTTATAGATGGGGGGCAGATCAGGAAATACTGTCAAAACAAGCCATACTCTTCTCTAGCCTTTAAGTGGGTCAGTCAAAAATTATTGGCAATAATATGTTTTGTCACAATACCACAGTTATGAAGCTTCCAGCTTGACTCACTGACCTCCATCTCAGCAAAGAGTTATTTTGTTGAGCACAACTGAATTCAATCTGATGAAAAAACATTTAATTTAAGCATTTTTTCTGGGAGGCAAGCCACCTTGCATCCCCATCTCCAATGTTGAGAAAAGTCCTTCACACTTCCCAAATGTATATCAAATCTGTGAAAACAAATGAATCACTGCTAACAAAGAAACCTCACCGGCAGTAATTTCCCATGGGAAACAATGATCTTTGCGTTCAACATCAACATGTTTGACTTTAGTCAATAGAGCCTCACTCAGTCTGTACTCAGCAAGGAGCTGAGAAGCCATACAGTGTCTTTCTGAGTTGCTGCATAAGACAGTCTTGCTCATTTGTACAGTAAACCTATACATTCCATTAATGGCCTTTCGCTGAACTGCTGATTTGACTTAGTATGTGGCTTTAATTGGTTAAGGTAATCCTGAAATACTTACTGTTCTGGTTTGTCTAAGAGCTTTACTTCATCTTCCTTTGATGTCTGAAAATGGGAATTTATTTTTTCAAGTTCTTCAGTCTGTGCCCTCTGTAATGCAGCAAATAAAAACGTGGTCAGTTTAATTTTTGCCAAAGACATGTCTAGCATTTGCATTGCTTTTAGCTCATTACCATATTGAAACCAATACTAAATATCGGATATAACTACTGTCCAAATCTTTTAAATTCAAATGGGCTGCAGCTTAAATAGAAACTCACAATATGGCACCCAATTTTCAAAAAAAAAAAAATCTGGTTTGTGGGATATTCCTTATTTCTATTTACAAATGTAAATACCATTTAAGCATAAGTGTCAGCAATGCTGGTACATTTCTTATAAAGCTAATATGAACTCAGTATCTCGGACACCAATGTTGTTAGCATTAATTATAGGACATGTTTTTGCAAGTGTGCAATATTTATGTAAAATTCAATGAAAATGCTGAGATACAGCATAAAGCAAAGCTAAGAGTTCAATGTTTTACAAAACTTGCAAAGGAAATTGCTTTACTATTGTGTACATTTTTTTTTCACTTTTCAATAAAAGACTCCCCAAAATATGATCACCTGACAGAAATTATTTTGTACACTTGGTGACCCTAAACTCTGTTGCAATTAGGGCATTATTGCAATCTTCAAATTATCCTCTTCCTCTGTGCACATTAAACAAAAAAAGGGAAGAAATGGAAAAAAAATATCACTAGGTGTGTTTCTGCAAAATAGCATCCAGCTACCCAAACTGTATGAAAACATGCAACCTACATGAGGTAGGACTGAAGTCTGATACCCATATACGTCAATGCCACTTAGTTACCATGATCAGGACTCTCAGTGTTGCCAGATAGAAGAGTTGTGTGTTCGGTAAAAACCACTCAGCACTGTATTTAACATCCCTGTCCAACAAAAAACTCAGTTTCACCATAAACAATAGTGTAGCAATCCACTAGCTATATTTGGCTGGTCTAACCTATCAACCGCTATCAAGAGGGTTATGTCCCAGAACTTAAAATCTTCCACTATTTATTCTTACAATAAATGAAGTGTTCTATCATTATCTGCCTCATACACTTCTAGGGACCCATGTTTTGTATGCACCATCCCTCAGGCTTCCTTATCTATATTTTTTATTCAAAGCTATTAAACAATTTTCTACATTGTAGATATTTCTACACTTTCCATACGATATCTTTGGAACAGGATAATTGTATTCATTTTGTGGATTACTTTATAATGGACTTCCAACATAATGAGACAATTTAAGGCATTTCTTGATATAAACAGCTCAAGGTTTGATTATGACATCCATATTATAAACTATGTCAATGCCAATGTGCAGTTCGGCTATGAATGGTATCGTCAAACAGTGACTGCTCAGCTGAGCTCAGTGTTTTAAACATTTAGTTCAAAACTGTTGCTATTTTAGCCATTCATTTAATTTAGATCTTCAGGTTCCCGTCTATCACTATACATTATGCTTTCAGTGCTTATATGCAAACCGGTTTATGACAGAAAGAAAATAGAAGAATGAAAACATATAGCAGCCATGATTCTGCTGCTGCCATTGAAAAACTTTTTCATGTCTGCTCCCCGACCACTAATGTACTGCTGAGATCAATGCATATGATTTTAAGATTCACGTCTACCTTAGTAAATCTGATTTTGGTACTAGTTTATGGTGCAGTGAACAATCTAGGTCCTGGCAATTTAAATGACTTGAAAAGGCTTCTACCATCTTGTAAGGGTCCTCTATTCTACAAGTGAAGAACAACTAAATTTTGCAAGGGCTCATCTAAGCTCTGTTGAGCTTAATGTCTTCTCAGTTGAAGGCCTAAGCCTGTGGAATAACCTTCCACAGCTGCTCTACAACAGGCCCACTGAGTTTGACTTCATGTTCACCTGAAGTCTCAACCATTCCCTTAGGCATTTGACAGCACTTATTTTTTTTCTACTAAATGTATTTTTATTTCCCGAAATGTTATTTGTAATTCTTACTTTGTTCTGTAATGCAACCAGAGACTCTTGTGAAAGGTACATATACAAATGTTTGACTAAATGATTAATATGTATATTTTTTTTCTGAAAGGTTATACTTGACTGGCCTCCTGGGCAGTTAGATCGTGAACCTCTCTCAAATAATAAAGGACAGCACAATAATGGTAAATTAGCATTCTGCTCCTGCTTGTACCTCAGGACACTGGCCAAGGCACTTCAGCTCAAGTAGCTGTTGTGTAAATTGGTGCTTTTATCTTTGTGTGTGTACCAACAAGCAGTCCGACTCCTGTCAATGTTTTGGGTAAGCAATTGAATTGTGAAAATTGTTCTAATGTGTTTTTGTGATTTGCTCACCTTGTTGCTAATGTTCAAAAATACAGGGCTGACTTTTCTGCACATAGAGTCATATCTACAATGTTTTGTAAAGTATCCCACTGCTCCAGTTGCACAGTTTGCATGCGAATGGTGATCAAGTGCTGAGCCACTTTTGGAATGAAAACCGTGAAAGAAAACTAGTGCATGTCAGCAGGTAGTACCGCAACTTGCGTGCACTGATAATATTAACTGTTTCCAAGCTTTACAGCATAAACATTCAATTTTATGAATGTGTGCTCATCACACTAGTAGCTTTTGACATTTTGATGCAAAATGAAAATCCTAGGTCTATAACAGTAGTTATATCAGAAATACAGACAAAATATTTACTGCATGGGCTAAAATTGTGATAACCAAACAAGCACATGGTCCAACGACACATGCCTCTATTGCGTTGTTTCATTAACAGAAACACCACAAGGAAAAATACAAACAAAAACAAGTTTTTACCAAATATCTCATGTAAGAGCACAACTATCCGCACCTCCTAGTAATGAATCAGAGAAACAAAAACATTTATTCAACTGTGGTAACCCTGGAGCCCAAAGAAGATTTAATGTAATTCAATGTATTGACATTGACCACTTCTGCTAAAATTACCAGATACTTCCATAAAGGGCATGTGCACGATTCACATTTTACAACATGCCCCAGAGTATCTAACACTTCCACTTTCAGATTTTTATAATATTGTTACCATGCACACACTTCATGACTTGCAGCTTCTTCTATGTTTTCTCCAATGTGGATGGTGGCAGGCAAATTAACCATCACAATTAATACATTTTAAAAAAGTGAGTAATTATAACAAATGAAGGTTAAAGCAATTTTGATTCCAAAATAATATACAGCACACCCACAAGTTAGTACTTGTAGAATAGTGTGTGTGTGTTGTACCTTTAAGAAGTGTTTCCAAGGACAGCACATGCATATAAATATAGCAAGCACATGCTAGCTAGAGTCCCATTTTGAGACTGCAGCCAGAGTTATGTAATGTGTGATAGCTAGTTTGTTTACAAGTTTATCTAAGTTAAAGTTATTAAGCCTCAATCCTGATGTGTTTGTACATAATAAAGCTGCTTGAACAGAACCTACAGATGTTCGTCTGTTTTATCCTGACCAGACGAGCGACATGGTGAAAAGACTGCTTTTCAAAGCTACTAGGTGCAGAGTCAACAGCGAAGGTAAACTAAGTGAACCAAGTACAGACAAAGGCCAGAAATGAACTAAAGGTAATGAAAAATTGCATGAATAATTTATTGCATCAAAAATATAAAACAGAGCATTACAAGGGCACAGAATGTGTTATTAAGCAAATGGGAGACAAAACATTTATTACTTAAACAAAATTTTAAAATTAAGATATCTGATAAAATGATCATCAGAAAAGTACACAAGGAGTTTGGAATAACCTCGGAATTGCAAAATGAGCATGTTTAAAGTAAAATGAGCACGTTTAGAATAAAACGAGCACACAAAAAGTATAATGGGCATGAAAAGACATTAAACGAGAAAAACAAAAATAATAAAAGGGCAAAAAGTGCACATTAAGCATAAAGAAAGCAAGGCGACTGCATATTTTTTGGCAAATACTGTGTTTTGGCATAAACTACTATTTTGCATTGATTGAAGCTAATTAAGGGCATGACTAGAGTTAAAGTATCTCAAAAAGTGTTTACAGTGCATGTTTATTACTGTGCATTTATCACGAAGAGTTTGTGTGCAAAGTGCAACTATTTTGTAGAGTGCAATCAAAATACAGCCATTTTGAAAAGTTTCTTGTGCTGGGTATGTCTATTCTCAGAGTGCCACCATTACAGAGCGTTTCTTGCACCGTAAAGGGTTAGTTAGCAAATTACAGCCATTTTGGGAAAGTTTCAGTGTGCTGTGTACTGTTTATTCTCAAAGTGTAGTTATTTTAAATGTTTCTTATTCTGAGCTTCTTCTGCCCAGTTTGTTTGCACAGTGCAGTTATTTTGAAATGTTTCTTACACTAAGATGTGATTTCTTACAGTACAGTGATTTCAAGAATATTATTGCACCCCGAAGACTTATTTCACAAGTTATTCAGAGGTTTGTTGTGCTATTGGGCATAGTTACAAGTACTGGCCATAAATTTCTGGCACATTATATATATATATATATATATATATATATATAATGTGTGTGTTCCTGAATACTTGGCAAACCAGGTCCACTTGTATTTGATCAGAATATTGCAGAGAAGTGGGGAATATTTGAGAAAGAGTACAATATTTTTATGCAAGTAGCTTATTCTGGCAAAGATGCATGCACCAGGGCATTCATGTTGCTAAACCTAGCTGGGTCAGAGGCCACTGAAAGAGAGCATTCATTTGTGTATGTAACAGCAGTATAGAAAGGAGAATGGGAAAACCATTATATTGTACACGCTGAATCAAGGGAAGACCCAGAGTGTCTGAAACTCAAATTCAGGGAAATGAGCAACCCCCAGACAAATGTTACCTTAGAGAGGCATTTGTTTTACACAAGAGATCAAAAGCTAGGAGAAACATTTGCAGCTTATATTACTGACCTGAGAAACAAAGCTAAAATGTGTAGGTTTGGTGTTTTAAAAGATGAGTTAATAAAGGACAGGATTGCATGCGGTATTAACAGTGCTACAGTGAGAAAGATTTTATTTTGCAACAGTGATTTAATGCTGAGCAAAGCTATTGAGATTTGTCAAATCCATGAAGTTACAGAAAGATACACAAATATGCTTGCGAGTGATAACAGTATGGTTTCAGCAGGCTCCAGAGCAAATGTAGACAGCATGCAACATGTGGCTAGCAGAAGCAGGCCTAAGCACATGGCAGCTGTAACCCCTGCGGGTGACAGGTAAAACCTGTAGTTTTCCAGCAAGTTCTAAGACCATTTCAGTGAAAAGGACGTGCTCAGTGCAGTACAGGGGTGAGTCAGCAAAACCCAAATCAAGCTTTACTGTTAACTGCCACAATTATAGTGCCAATAGTGAGTCTAAAAGAAAAAGATGCTTAGCATTTAGTCAGCAATGCCACAAGTGTAAAAATAGAACCATTTTCAAAAGTTTTGCAAATCAAGTAAACCTCACACAGTTATAAAGAAGGGTCACTTAAAAAAGCAAGTTGATCATATACAGAGCTGCAACCCTACTTTCTGTGTAGATGGTATATCAGTAATTGGTGAAAAGGTTGATGCAGTAGATTTATTGGTAAATAATTATGTGTTTTGTACTGTCCAGATCAATGGTAAACCCACCAAGCTCAAAGTAGACACTGGTTCAAAGCGTATTGTTATGTCAGCAGACACATTTGTTAAGGTGAGAGCGGGTGACCAACTTAATGTGGCTAGTTGTGCAAAACTTGTTGTTTATGAAAGTGAAGTAGTGCTTTTGTGTTATTTGGCTAGGAACTGCTACAGCTTACTATTCTATGTAGTCTGAAGACCTGTGCAGTCATTATTGGGTCCCAGAAGCAGTTTGAGAATGAATTTGCTTTCTTTTACCAATGAAGTTCATCATATAAGCACTTGTCCCAGTTCTAGCATCAGTGAAGCTATTTTCTCAGAGTATGCTGATGTTTTCATTGACAAGGGAGACAATCTTCCAGATGTGTAGTCTATGAAGTTAGACCCAGAGATAGTCCAGTGGTCAGACCAGCAAGAAAAGTTCCAGTGGCTATGCAGAACAGAGTCAAAGTTCAGTTGAATAAAATGGTGCTGCAAGGTGTAATTTGTCCAGTTACAGAACCTACTTAGTGGGTGTCGTCCATGGTAGTAGCCCACAAAAAATGTTCATACAAAATCAGAATATGCATTGATCCAAGTGACTTAAAAAGCATTAGAGAGACCATATCATCCTATGCGCAAAGTTGAGGAAGTTGCAGCCCTAATACCGAATGCCACTGTTTTGACAAGTGATGCTTGATTGCAGATCTTCACTAATAACTACATTCAGTGCCCCGTTTGGAAGATGTAGCTTCCTCAGGATGCCATTTGGAATAAATTCTGCAAGTGAAGTCTTTCAGCATCCAATGCAGCACATTTTTTCAGGTTATCCTTGTGTCATAATAGTAGATCATTTATTGGTTGGATACAATGGTGAAGCAGAGCATGTCAGAAACCTTAGGAAAGTTTTAGATACAGCACATGAAGTGAACTTGAAGCTCAATCCTCTAAAGTGCAAATTCAGACTACCAGAAGTTACATATGTAAGTCATTTATTTACTAGCACTGGCTTGCGACCAGAACTGTTCAAGCAAGCAGCCATTCTAAAAATGCCAGCACTGGATAATATCTAAGCTCTACAATGTTTTCTTGATGTGGTCAACTATTTAGGCAAGTTTTTAACAGATTTCAATGAGATGACAGCACCTTTGAGAGAGCTAACACACAAAAATGTTACATGGTCTTGGTTGGAACAGCACAAGAGAGCAGAAGACCTTAAGCAGAAAATTGCCACTCCACCTACATTAAGATACTATAATGTCAATAAACCAGTAACTCTTTCCTGTGATGCTTCACAATCTGGTCTTGGTGCAGTTATTCAAGAGGAGAGACCAGTAGCCTATGAATCTAGAACTCTTACCCAAACTGAAATGAAATATGCTCAAATTAAGATAGAACATTTGGCAATAGTATTTGCATGTTTAAAGTTTCATGATTATATTTATGGTTAAGCTATTCAGATTGAAACTGATCACCAACCTCTAGTCACTATTTTAAAGAAGCCTATACATTCAGCTTCAGCAAGACTACAAAGAATGATGCACAAATTGCAAAAGTATAACTTCAAAATGGTCTATACAAAAGGCAAACTTCTTTATCTGGCTGATACCTTATCCAGATCACCAAGAAATACAATGGAACAGCTTAATGCAGAGAATTTTGACTTTGATGTCATGGAAATGCATCATTTTTCTACCACGAGACTTGATGAGCTAAGAGATCATGCAAGAGTTTTGCAAAAGCTCAACAACTTCATTAATGAAGGAAGGCCATCAAAGCAATCTAGTGCACCGCTTGAAACTTATTTTCCTTACAGAGATGAGATGTTGATGGAAGGTAGCATTATTTTCAAAGGTCCTAAAATTGCTGTTCCTGCTTCCTTACAATGTGAATATATCCAGATTTTGCATCGTGGTCACCCAGGTTCAGAATCTACCAAAGGAAGGGCGAGAGGACTAGTATTTTGGACTTCTCTAGCAAAAGACATTGATAAAGTACTTTCTTCTTGTTCAGTAGCAATAGTACTAAATGCATTTGCAAAAAGAATCACTTCACCTAAGTCAAGTTCCTGTACTTCCTTGGTCAACAGTAGCCACTGATATGTTCGAGTGGAATAATCACCATTACTTAGTGTTAGTAGACTCTTATTCAAACTGGTTTGAGATCGATTTACTACCCAACCTAATGTCCATTGCTGTAATCTCCAAGTTGAAACATCATTTCGCAGTCCACGGGAGTCCAGCTTATCACTGACAATGGTACCCAATTTACCAGTCAGTTGTTTCAGAAATTTGCAAAAGAATGGGACTTTGTACATGTTACTAGTAGTCCAGAATATCCACAGTCAAATGGACTAGCTAAACATGCAGTACAGAGTGCAAAGCAATTACTAGAGAAGTCAAAGCCTGTCAATGTATTTTTGAATTTACTCAATCTCAGAAACATACCCTGTGATGATATACTTGGCTTGCTTGCTCAGTGATGTGTATCTAGGCAAACCAGAACAACCTTGCCTATCAGTTCCAGTTTGTTGAGACCTAAAGGTAAAAACAGCAGAACAATCAAAGCCCAACTATTCAGAAAGTGTTCTTTCCAAAGTGCAGTTATGATTGAGCAGATTTCTTCATCCATTGAAGGAGGAAGAGACAGTGAGGATACAAACAGCGAAAGGTTTTAACTGGATTGGTCAAGTAACAGGTATATGTGCCAAGCCGAGATCCTACTTCGTAGAATCTGAGGGTTTGGAATAGAGGAGAAATCGCAGACATCTTCTTTCTGTATCAGAATCGATATCACAGCATTGTTCCTGTGATACAGACATTAGATCTCAGAGCAATCCAAACAATGTTCCTGTTGCAGAATATGTCTCAACACTCGTACTTCCATTCTTAATGATATTCCTGATGTCCCCAAAGTTGAACATTCAGCCGAGACCGTGCCAGTTGCTAGACCTAGTTCTAATTTCTATGTCAAATGATTTGGTCATATTTCCAGACCTAGTGTGAAATACACAGCAACCTGGACATAATTGTCTATATGTATTTAGTTCTGTATAATTGCATGTCAAAGAATTATTTTGTATCAATTGCATATCGATTAATGTCGTCAATAATGCATGTTCTCAAAGAGGGAGGATGTAAAACATGTTCTCAAAGAGGGAGGATGTAAAACAATGTGTATGTTGTACCTTTAAGAAGTATTTCTAAGGGCAGGATGTGCATATAAACAGCAAGCACGTGCTAGCTTCAGTGGAATTTGAGAGTTCAGCCAGAATATGAGCATGTATGAGTGTGACAGCTAGTTGGTTTAGAAGTTTATCTAAGTTAAAGTTATTAAGCCTCAATCCTGATGTGTTTGTACATAATAAAGCTGCTTGAACAGAACCCACAGATGTTCATCTGTTTTATCCTGACCAGACAAGTGACAGTACTCACCTTATGCTTTAACTAATCAGCAGAGTGGCAAAAGGTTTTAAAAAATGACATAGGGTTTTACCCTTAGGATGTATAGTACCTTTTTTGTACACTTACTTTTAACACCCATAGCTCCTTCTGGCATCCAGACATTTTCTGGGTCTGACTTATTTAACTGTGTGACTTATCAGCTAATAAAAGGCAGTATTACAAAGGGCAAGGAGTTACTGACCAAAATGACACTAAGTTTGTTAATCTAGGATGTTCTGCTGTAGAAAAATAAATCACTTTTCGCTATTTACTATTCATATTTAAATGTTTATGTTTTCATTACTGAGAAACCTACATGACGTTAAGGGGTATGGTATGAAATGTCATGGTGGGAGACAAAGAAATTCATTATTGTATGTCTATTTATATCATGCTGTGCTGGAGATATTGCTAGTTTGTTAGTAATTATGAAAATAAGCAATATTTCCTTATGTGCTTAAAACTCTAAACAATAACTGACTTACAAACTATTCCAGAGCATCAGGTGAAAACGTACATATTGCTGGAGAAAACAATAATTGATATTTGCACTGCAAATTGCACATTTTGAGAATATCAAGCAGCATTTAAATTGCAAATTTACACACACACACATATATATATATATATATAGAGAGAGAGAGAGAGAGAGAGAGAGAGAGAATATTTTTCAGATTTCTGTAGACATGTCATTAAAATTGCACTCAGAAATTTCTTTATGTCATGTGAAAGCTTAAGCCTGGCATACAAATGCATCTAGGTTGTATAGTCTACAAGATATGACAAAATATTTGTTTAAATTAATATAATTCTGAGTATGTGTGCATTATAATATATTATAGTATTTATGGAAGGACTATAAACACACTGGCTATTATCACTGTAAAGAATAGTTCTTACTTGTAATATTACTTCTTGTACACTTTCAGTAGCTTTTACTGTTCACAAACTATTTATATTTGTTAACCTTATGCTTTTTATATGTGTATAGGGTACTGAAAGTGTGACATTCCAAAGCACATAGGTGTTAATGAATTATTAAACTATTGGCCAGATTCATGTAAACTTAACAATTGTGCTACAAAGCATTTTTCTACAATGCTACAATGTTAATGGCACAACATAAATAGTTTTGGCTTGCTACCTTGAGTTAGGAGGAGAGTTCCAGTGATGACAGCATTGCCTTGGATAGGGGATGTCACCAATACAAACTTTAGACGGCCTTTTGAAAACTCAATAATTTTCTGCATGCAAAAGGGGTTAAAGGTCAACTGCTATCCAGTGTTTGGGAAGGGGCAGTTGTATGGTCTAATCAGAGGTATACCTGGGAGTAGTAGAAGCTGGCTGCTGCTAGACTTGGAAGAGAGACACTTGTCAGAGCAAATGTAGGGAGAAACATTGTGAGAGGTCAAAGAACTATTAAACATAAAATATATATATATATATATATATATATATATATATATATATATATATATATATGAAAATGGTTCCACTATATCTTCTCAACTCACCTGAGATCTCATTCCCAATGCTAAGCAACAAAACTTCATAAAACTTTATGATGAATCTGAATACAGAAATTCCTATCGCTTATACTCAGGCTCCTCATAATATGAGCAAATGTGGTACAACAAAGTAATTTTTTTATCTTTTTGCAGAACAAGTCTCTGGATTCTGCATTTCAAAAGTCAATGTATCCCTGATTTGGCACATATGTGTCTGATACAAACAGGTAACCTGTGAATGGTTCATCTCCCAGGCCCATGCTTACACTTATCAAGGGTATCAGATCTCTGAGATTTTGGATTCATGGCTAGGCTTAAAAAGGCCCTTGTGGTCATTAGTCTAATAGACGCCTATGGACCTATATGGAGAAAAAGCGATCACTGACAAGCAGTCTAAAATCAGTCTCTCTCTCTCTCTCTCTCTCTCTCAAAATCGCTGTGCTTTATTGATTTCCAAAGTAGGCCCCTCTTGATAAGAATTAGCACCACTTGAAGAATTTGTTACTCCTATCTTGTAATGCCCTTATCTGCTTTGAAAAGCACATTCCATCAGTATCGCCTTATAACTTTAAACATTTCTGGGCATGGGTAAACTGAAACTAAAAAACATGACTTTTTAGAGTATAGTGCTATATATATATCAAAGCAAAGTCAATGCCACTGAAACTCCTGTCAGAAGATCAGTAACTCAATGCTCATGACTATAGCCTGAAAAGAAATAGTGAGGGATTGTTTTAATGAAATGGGACTTAAGTTGAGAATTTTTTTTCTTGCTGGTGGGAGGGACTTTTAGTAACATATACCAGAAATGAATCATTCCTAAAGTAAGCATGAATTGAAGAAAGATCTGTACCAGTATTCACAGTGTATAAATTATAAAAGACAGACAGAAAATTCTTGAACACCTGTAAATAATTCATTTTATTTTCAACAGGCTTGCAGCTTAAGATTTTACAAACTGAAATTGTATCTTCACAGAGTACTGTAATTACTTCAAGTATCTCCTGCTACTGAGATACTTTTGAATCTGTGATAAAAGTAATGCACATTTAAATCATTTAACCATTCTCCATAATTAGGGAGATGCATACAGAAGAAACACACATGAGAATACTTTTTTCTGAATTACTCACAAAGCTAGGCCAATCATCATTTAGTTTATTGAAAGGAAAAGAAAGATACCAGAAAGTGCAGAGCTTGGGTTCAGACAGCTACACAATGACAGCAGTGGTTAGATAAAATACTAGTTTTACATCTGAAAAGGCATTTTGAGAAACAGGATTTATCTGTCTTACTGCATGTGATAAATCCATAATACATGACTCGATCGGTCTTGGGACCTCTTCCATTTGGGATATAATTTTCTGAGGTGCAAGCCAAAACCAGTGGTCTGTGGCTGACCAAGTTTGCAGGTGACTGCAATTTGGGTGCCGTCATAAATTCTCCTAGTGATGCGAGCATCCTCCAACAGAGCCTTACCCAAACTAATGAATGGTGCCAGAAGCATGGCCTCAAACTTAATGCCAAGAAATGCATCATTATCCCCTTTGGAAAAATGGCATCCCCACTAAATATCATATTAATAATAATGTACTAAGTATGCAATTAGTCGTGAGGGACTTGGGCACCCAGGTTGATAGCAACCTGACTTTTGACCACCACATTGCCTCCACTCTACGGAAGGCTTTCTACATGGCCCACCTCATACATAAGGGTATTGCATCCAAAAACAAGGAGGTGATAACATCCCTATACACCTCCCTTATCACACCTATTATCGAGTACAATGCCCCCTTCAGCATGTACCTTGCCAAGCTCATGTTGCAGCTGGAGAGACCACAGAGGTTCCTGACCAGGAAAATCCAGGGTGACAAACACTTATCCTATACAGATAGGCTAAAATCCCTGTCCCTCTACTCAGTATCATACAGACTGCTCAGAGTTCACCTGTGTCTGGCATACAAGGCCATCTCAGACCCAGCCTTGATGGAGTTGCTACACATCTGTAAGTCAAACTCCACTCAAGCAATGTGCATGCAAGGCCTCAACATGGTTTGTGACATTAATAGAATAACCTGGGATAGATTTGTGTCCCAAAGACTCCCCCCATCTGTGTAACAGACTCCTTTTCTATGTCAAGCAGAGTACCTCTCTGGCTCTCTAAGAGGAACTTGGATGACTGGATGGGAAACAGAAAATACACCCCTGGGATTCTAACTGTCTCCCTGCTGGACAGGGGAAACAGGTGCTGACTTTGTGGGAACATGGACAAAATTCTTGGCTAGGCTTATAAGGGTCTCCGGGCCAATAGCCTAGTATCATCCTATGAACCTATGAAACATGGCACTTTGAAAGAAATGTAGGTCCTATATCAGTCAATTTATTGGAAAACATAATATGCCTGGGTGGATTATGAGCACTAGAATCAAGATGTGATGATGTAAAGTTAGAATCCGGTAATATAATCCCGTTATATAAAGAAACAATTAAATAATACTCTTAGCAGATATCCACCAAGGAATAAATACAATGGGATTCTAACAGTCTCTCTCTAAACAAAATATGAGATTCTGAAAGCCTTTGTATAAGCTTCACAAATATTTTACTTTACAATTCTTCACTTACAGAGCAACAGAAAGGCTTTTAGAAGATTTTCAATGGTACGGATATATCATATGCGATTTTTAAATAAGCAAAAGTGCTTTTAGAATATTGTACTAAATATAATAATTTGTTGATATGAAGCTGTTTTTAAAAGTACAATTCTGCTATTTGCCTTAATGACAGGCAAAAACAAAACAAAATAAGAAGACAAGAGACCTTGCAAACTTTCAATCCCATAGCAAAATGTTAAATATAGGAAATAGTGTAAGGGATAACTATTGCTGAATCAGATACAGAGATGTAATATCTCACCAGATGACCATCAACCACTCATACAAATATTAAATGTTCTATTGCAAAATTGGGAGATTATCTGGGACAGTCACAAATAAATGGAATAAAGACATACAAAGGAAAACAAAAAAGCTTCATCACTACAAACATATGAAGATACCCGGAGGAAAACTTGAAATAATTAACTTTAATGCCCACATAATCTAAAACATTAGTAGAAACTTCTCATACTTTGTCTTTCTTTGCATTTAGATTGTACTTGGAAATGTAAAGAGCTTTAAAGTGTAATGCCACTTAAAACATTTACATATATATATATATATATATATATATATATATATATATATATATATATTTATACATACATATATATATATTTATACATAACATACACACATATATATATATATATATATATATATATATATATATATATATATATATATATATATATATATATACATACATACACACATGTATATATAGGGTCTATATTATAACATCGAAGTCTCAAAACTTCGAATGTTATAACACTGAACCCAAAAGCATGAAAGCTGAAAACCCCAAAGACTGAGAAAAGTGATTTTTTTTCCCCCTGGGAAAAAATTGCTCTTCCAGTACAAAAACGAAACACACAAACACTACAAACTGTTTCTCGTGGGGTGGCTTCGCCTCCCCACACCCCCCCTACTTAAATATACCAACTCCGAGATCGCACGACAGTGGAGGAAACAGTGAAGCTGCGGAAATGGCCCACCAAATTCTTTCCCTGGGAAAGAATTTGATGTTCCGCGGCTTCGATATTGTCAGTCTTCGAGGTTTCCAGTTCCATGTTATAACATTCGAAGTTTTGAGACTTCGATGTTATAATATAGACCTATATATATATATATATATATATATATATATATATATATATATATATATATATATATATATATATATATACACATACACACATATATATATATATATATATATATATACATACATACACACACACATGTGCATTTAGACTGTTGTAGAAGATGTATGTCCATCAAATAAGTAGTATGAAGACCTAACTGTTTACTGAAAAAAGTCTCCCCATTCTTCAGGTCTTACAAAGGAATGAGCCTATTTTAGGGCCTATTTCTGCCTTTAATATTTGAAATATTAAACAAGTAGGCAATTTGTTTTAGCTTTTTGTGCTAATATCATGAAAATGTATATGTATTAGAAATGGCATGTAAATAAAAACATTCAGACATGGCATATAGCCCATATTTACTATATACATTTAGATTCACATACTTTCTAGATGCACTACTGATTTCAAATGCAAAGTGTTACTTTATTGTCTTCTACTAGCAGTAGTTGGTCTCCTCTTAATTTAAAAGTACATTTTAGTATGTAGTCTTATTTCAGCCTGTCATATTAAATTCTTGATATTACTAATTTGAGGCAAGTAACCTACCATTACAGATGTTGCCTACACAAAACATTTGCTGGTATGCAACATGTAGACCTGAGGCAGTGTAACAGAACTTAGGACATCAGTTAGCAGTCTGGATGTTATATTTTACATCTATTACAACTGTTACCATTCTGTTTATGAAATATCTAACAGTACTGTAGAACACTGAAAACAACACACACTGGAGTTATAACTCTATAGTACAGCCACTGTGGCAGTAAATAGCCATAACCAGTTGCAGCCCCTTCTGATATCACCTCAGTAGTTGGAAAAATGGTGACCTACAACTATAAAGGATCTGTAAATTTCCATGCCGTGTATGTACATGCACTTCTATTCATATACAAAGTGCATACCCATTTAGGAACAAAATCAGTTATTTTGACTTACTTTTTATACATATCTTTATTATGTACAGTATGTCTGCATCATATATTTATATACTTATCTATATCTGTCTATCATACTGGCTCATTACTTATTGATTTATTATTTATTTGCATATTATGTATGTATGCATTTATTAATTACAACTGCAAACCTAATAAGCACACTTACAAATCATTAAACTGTAAATATATATACAACCTTAACAGCAGAGGAAGTCAATAGCCGATAAGAAATGCAGCTGTTTACTAGTTGATTTTTCACAATGCCTCTGACTTTCAGGTTCACTGGATACACTGGCTGATGACTAGTGTATGGTAGAGTTTGACTCAAAGAAGTGTTCTTCAATCCTTCATTACGTATCCACCTGTGGGAGAGGTAAGACTGAGCAACTGACAGTCAGCCTTCTTACTTCAGGGACATGGAGTGTGTGTCTTCTACCTCAGCATTATATCATCTGGTGGAGATCAAATGATAACCTCAGATACCTAAATGTCAGATGAGTCACTTTAAAGACAGAACCCTATAAAAAGGCACTTGTCCCATATTAAGAGGGATTAATTCTTCTTTGCTAATCTCACAGGTTGTCTTGTAACTACTGAGATTGACTATGTATGCTTGTCATATTTAGGAACATATGTACGGGCTTAACTGTTGTGCCCATGAATCACTTTGAATGTATACTAAATACTGTCCTTTAGTTCATAATGTTAACCTGCCTGAATGTATGTCACATGGAATGCCTGAAAATGATTAATCTATTTGCTGGAGCTTTTCTCCCCGGGCCTCCGCTGAAAATGGACCCATATCCAGTCGGACTCTCGCGGTTAAGAAATGTAAAATAAATAAAATAAAATAAAACAGGGGTTGGGAGGGTGGCCTAATGGTTAAGGTGTTTGCCTGACAAACACAAGGTGCAGGGTTTGAGTCTTACAAGGGATAATTTGCTAGGCTGAAAAATTGTTCGCAAGGGCAGTTAGCTTAGTACTAACCTATGAACCTAAAAGTGTGCAAAAGTGAATGTTGAGTCAGTATTGTGTGCATAGCTTATTTGATATAAGAACACCATGGGGTGTAGCAGCATTAATGAAAAAATCTTTGCTAACTATGACTGACAACCCCCTGGTACTCTGACCTTACATCTTAGTACTCAAAAATAAATGTAATTGCTGCAAGCCTAAGGATGGACATTGCCCCAAAGGATTATGTGAGATGAGCAAATAAATGGTGATATTTTCATCTCAGATGGTCAGGGTAGGAGTGCAAAAAAGGATGCATTTCAGGACAAAACGCAGCTTTGGGTTAATTTGTTAACCATGATTACTACTCTGAATCAAAATTTAATCAACCAGAAAACACAAATCTTCTATTATTAAACAAACTAGCTGAACAAAGACAGGGTAGTTTGTTTATTTGTTGGAAATGAAGACCTTAATCATTCCTATACCGAAAAGAGACCGTTATGGCCAGTAGCCCCTAAATATAATGAAGTCAGACATCACAACACTCTTTAGGAAAATATTTCTCCCAAAAATTTTGTGATGAAAGGGTGTTTATCAGCTAAATAGCGTCTTTCAGCACTTGTCCCTCTATTAAGAGGGATTAATTCTTCTTTTGATTAAGTATTTTTAATTTACCTATTTGTTCACTGGGTAAACCCCACTGCCAACAATTGTCCCTTTTCTGGGGTGACCAGGGAACACTGTCTAGTTAAATGACTTTCTCGCACAGTTAGCAAATAAAGGAAGGAATCAAACTCTGCACTCTGGGCACAGGAATCTGTTCCTTAACAGCTCAGGGATTTAGTCCTCTGTGACAGCTACCAGACAAGTAATCAAACAAAATACCTACTCCCATAATCTGGCAGTCATGCAAGAAGTAAAAACTCAAGCAGGAGAAATGACGAATGATGCAAAATTAAATTGGATGGAATTCCAGCCTTGGGGCAACTAAATATAATACTGCCCGCTACCATATCAATCACAATGAACCCACAATACAATAGTATTAAGAAACACTTACAACTTGCTTAAAACTGTTTCTGGCACTGAGGCATTAATGCTGAGAGAGAGCAGCACACCAACAATTTAGAGTGATGAAAGCAGACAGAAAAACTGTGGTGCACAAAATGTATCCAGGAAAAAGCATAAGAACCTGAATCAAAATGAACTGTGGACTCTGCCTATTTCCAAGCACGGAGACACTGGACACAGATTACAAATGTAGCAAAATGTATTTCCAACCAGATGTCTACTGTGTTTTTAAT
Source organism: Protopterus annectens (assembly GCF_019279795.1). Taxonomy (NCBI): domain Eukaryota; kingdom Metazoa; phylum Chordata; order Ceratodontiformes; family Protopteridae; genus Protopterus; species Protopterus annectens. Next base: position 407,757,265 of record NC_056737.1, read on the forward strand.
AAATGTCTCCAAAATAGGGATAATAATTCAGGGATCATACAAAATCTGACAAGTGCTGTTTAGCTCAGGTCAGCATGAACTTGGCCCTGAAAGCCAAACTTAAAATAAACATTCTGCATATCTCCTAAAATGCTGGGCTTAAGCAATTAACATATTAGTAAAAGGGAAATGTAAGCAGAATGTACAGTTTACAAATAGTGGGCTTAAACCAAAATAATTCAGGATGACCCTTCCCCTCCATACAACAGACCTAGTATACATGGAAGAAGGAACCCCTTGCACACACAAATTACTGCAGTCCCTTCTTAAATGTGCCATGATTATTTGAATTTTTGCATCATAACATAAATCATTATTCCCTGGTGCCCTGGTGAGAATAAACTGACCCTAACTTTTCTTTCTTTTTATTATTAATATTATGCCATTTAGTTTTATTTGGTTTTTGTGCTTGAACCTTGAATAACATCAATCACTTGACTTGAACTGTGCAGTGGGATGCAATGAATGGTGTTTATATAAAGCATTTTTTTTTTTTTTTGATGTTACACACATATGTTCAAATCCTTGATCTTTAAAGGACGGGGACGTCTGTCCTATGTAAAAGCTCCACATTGGCAAGTGGCAAGAACACAAATTACTGCAGTTGGCAAAAAGCCTTCATAAATGTGCCATTTCTACTAGAAAGTTTTGGCTGTAGTAACAAATCTACAATTCGAACAGTGACCACATGGAAAACATCCATATAAGGCTTTACCTGACAGTGTAGTCTGTTTATGTGTGGGGAGTTTGGTATCACAGTGCTTGTAATGATTGAAATAGGATTTCAGATTATTTGAATTTTTGCCAAGGAAAGAATGCCAAGAACGCAAATCAGGTACACAGTACAAGCACTAAGAACAAGCACAAACTTTAGTGTGATTGATGCAGACATTTTTTTTTGCAGTTGCTTTTCCTGTATCCCTCGTCTAACAGCACCATGCCTTTCTTAGATGATTTTGTGCTCAAGCATCGCATCCCATTTTACTGACTCCCGGGTAAAGTATTCCAGGGGTCCCAGCACTGATATTCATGGAACAAAAACAAAAACATCTCTAATCAGTAAGTCTTCCATTCTTTTTTCTGGTGGCCATTCAAGCACAAACTTCTGTTTCATCACACAATTCTTCTCAGATATATAAAAAACAAAACAAACAGTGAATCCAAACTCAGTTCTCAGTCTAAGATGTAGCCCTTTCACTTATCTGTCAATACTGTACATCCATATTAATCTATCCTTCACTCTTCCACTACACCCTGAAGCAGTTTTCAAAATTAAGGCCAACCTTGTCCTTGCCAGCAGTGTTATTACCCACACCAACAGCTTAATAGCCTTCTCTAGACCAGGCCATCCACAAATGGAAAGACAAAGCTAATTGCCACCTTATTCATCCTCGTGTTACACCCTCAATGTTTTATACAGCTGCTGAATTTTGACATAGCTTCTTTATATTGCAGTCAGAGACAACCTTGGAATATAAAGACCCTCACCAAACATATCCTATATCATCATTCTTCAGGGAAGCATTTCTAGCATGTTTGTCTCAAACTACCAATTCACTGTCTAAAACATATAAAGTACAAGTTTATGGCTAAGAACAAATACCATCTTTTAGACTACTTTTACAATATTTTGTGGGGGACAGTGACTACATTCACATCTCTAGGCTCTGTAATGCTCTTGGTAATCAATATTTTGTTATATAAATTTCTCTCCATGAAAAAAACGTAAACAAATAACTCAATGCCTATTTTTTTTTTCTTAGGGAGTATAGTCAATGTCCAGTGATGCAGGATCAGAGATGGCCTTCCCTGTACTATCCAAAGGCCCATGAAAGATACAAAATTAATGCCAACATCTTCTAGAAACTATACTTACCAGTCGAGATTTTAGAAATGAGAGCTAACTTCATTGTATCTCATGCCTATCTATAGTACTGACTTTTTAACACCTATTGATAGAGTGGTATAACCAACAGCCAGAGAGACAAATTAAAGAACCCAAAGAATTATACTAGTCAATATTTTTTTGTTGATGAAGTTATATAACAGACATCATGGCAAAATTTCAAGATAGTAGCCACCAAACATATTCTAGCACATAAATTTTTAATTAGTGATCATAAGAAAAATGTAAACAATACAAAAATATGGGAACAAATCTTTAACATTGTATTAGCTTAAAGTTCCATTCCACTATTCTCTGGGAAAAACTGAATAACTGTTGAATTTTATTGAGATAAGTCTTATATGGTTACTAGTTCTTTTTTCTTCATTATTTTTTTTTGTATAGGTATGTATAATGATTCTATGTAACTGTTGGAAGCATTCATGTACATATTGTAAGTAGTTGGTAGTACTGTATTAGTTGTTTGGAAAAAATAAAATAAAGAATTATTATTGAAAAAAAAAAAGACAGTGTTTTATGGACTAATCTGTGCCATCTCTGTGGCACAGAAAAACAAAGACATGTCCTTACTACCTGCTCACTGGGGTCCATGTTTAGTAAACAAGACTGCATAAATGAAGCTTTCAAGGAAGGGCCCAATAGTCTGTGACACAAAAGCAAATGGAAGTGCTAATTTGTTTTTCCAAGAATGCACATTCAGTGGTCAGTTCTTGGGTTCAACAACCATTCTTGGAGCACAAACACTAACAGCTTATCTAAAGCACGTTTTGTGAACAATTTCCATGGCCTTGGTAGTGCACTGAGGATGCTCTGTGCTGTAGAAACATTATTTGCACCACTATTTCGGAAGGGGGGGGGTACATAATCAGTGACAAGCTGTCAAGGTAGAATTCCAAAACAGGATAAACCCAGCATTTTATTCTAAATAAAGGCAAGAAAAAATCCCTAATCCACTGTGATTTTTTTCTTGTTTTTGTTTTGCTTTTAAAGCCCATTGTTGGCTGTTTGCTTATTCTGTTTTTATTTTATTCTGAGTCTGCTCCATTTTCTTCAGTTTGTATATTCTGCAAGCCTGGATCTACACAGTTAGAGCAGAAATGGACAAAGTTCATTGTGTGCTTTGAATTCACAGCCAGAAGTATTCATTTCATTTCAGTTAGAAGAATGGACACTCAGAGAATGCACAGGGCTAGTCAACACATCAGTAATAATGACAGATAATTTTTATACCCATCTATTGTCTTGGTTCATCTCTTTATAAACTTATTTCAAATACTTAAATGAACAAGTCACTTGCCCAACCTTAATGATCTCAGCAGGTTTATGGATGCTTCAGCCAGTAAAGTGGGGCAAGTGAAAATGGTTTCATCGTGCATCAAGCTTATGACTCTGTTTTATACTAATAATTGTTTGTATACTTTTCTGTAAACAAATAAAAATGCGATATGAATTCTTGCACATGCTTCTGTGGTGTGCATTATTGATACACAGTGCAGTCGTTTGTAAATTATTCTTTTTAATTAGCTACCCAAATTAAAGAACAGTCAAGGAAAAGGAGAAAGAAAAATTCTAAACCCCAAAATACATCTTACAAAACTTGCCATATGATCCTAAACTAACCTGCAGACTCAGGTGACTGACGCATTAGACAATCAATGTGGTTAATCTCAGTCAATCTGCCTTTCACACTTGAGAATGTTTAAATGAATCACAGCTGCAGTCATAACCTTAAAGATCATCATCACAGGCCGATATATGACATCCAGACAGACTTGAAGAGCTGAGCCTCCTTTCTCCTTCAACTGGCTTGATGTTACCTCAGATGTCCTTCATGTAGCAAGTAGAAGGATGTCATTTGCTCAGCTGTCCTTACATCTGTCTTGTGTTACTGAATGTACAGCGCACTCTTTGTTAAAGTACATTTATAAGTCTGCAGAGTCCAAGCTATAAATGAAGAACAATGCAGATAACTGCCTGTTGGGGATCCTTATTTTTTGTTTTTTTATTTAGATATTTCTACCTAGTCCTTCTAAATAAAGTGCACAGACATTTGTGCAGTGTATGTCCTGCATAAATATATATATATATATATATATATATATATATATATATATATATATATATATATATATATATATATATATATATATATATATATATGAAATTTGATAGTAGATATCAGTTTTCCTTTAAAGATAGTCATAAGTAGTGTGTCGACAAGAGACTAGCAGTAGGATTAGATAAGCCCACCATACTACTGAAGTGAAATACAAATTGCATTGACGATCATGCCAAAAAAAAAGAAAAAGGAAATTACTCAAATACAAATTTCATGGACATTCATTCAAAAAAAAAAAAAAAAAGATAAGTCCAGCAAGACCATGAAGTCCCTTAGGGATTCTCAATCCAAAGACTCTACTGTGGCATTGCACTATCCCAGAGGTTTAGTTTAGCCAGCAATGCACCTTTAGCAGCCACCACACCACTGGCTTCTAGAAACATCTCAACAAACTGAAGACATGCTGAAAAAAAGAGCAGCAGACAAAGAGACACCTGGTATGGGGTACTGCCTGATTATTAATCGAGGGTTGGTTGGTTCTCCATGGTGATTAAGGAAGATGTCGATGCAACTCAGATAATGCAACCCAGGGATGTCCACCCTCAAGCTAAAAAATTCCCACTGATTGCCTGCCACTCCAAGACCTATGCTGAGGCTCAGACATTTGCAAATTCCAGGCTATCACTTGGTGGGTCATTGTCCCCTATCTCCCCACCCCCACTGTCTCATAAGAGTATTGTAATCTGTCTCGGGGATTCATGTAATTCCTGTAAAACGTACAACCTAGCCCTGCAAAGACCTCTGTGATAAGAATTCAACCTTCTGAATGGAAAAGAAAGATATCCATTTCAGGGATCTTGTCTCTTCTGATTCTGAGGAGAAGAAAAGAGCCTGGATTATAGATCTCAGATTCCCCTCCCCTGTTCTATGTCACAGATAGTGAGGACTCAACTGGCCTTACTTTCCCCCTCAGCGGAAACTCTTTCTCTGATATCCCAATATTTTCAATAATTACATCAGGCATCAGTTTCCAATAAAACAGATATAGAACTTTTGGGATGTGATACATCTAAGCCCTAAGCATCTCTTCCAATTCAGAAAGCCTGACTGAATGTTATTGATACTACATGCTTGGATCCAGACTCCCAATCCCATTGCTTCAACATGCGCTTATCATTTTAATAGGGTCTACAATACTTCTAAATTTCTATATAAAGACTCTATTGCAGATTGAAACGAGGTGTCCCTAGAATCTGCCATTACAGCCAGACTGTAAGGCTGAAATGCCCTCCCTAATGAAATACAGAGCAGACTGCTAAATAGAAATGGTAAGAAAGTATATACCTCAGCAGCACTTGCTTTTAGAATCCTGAATTGCCAAGACCATGTTTAAAATACCAAGAACACATCATCAAACAACTTATAGACAATTGTGGTTGAGTGCAGGACAATGACATAAAAATCATCTCTGCTCAATCAAGTTAAGAATTCATTGCAGCTGGTGAATCATTACATAAAATGTGGGTAGGATGCTATAGATGCAGTGTTCAGAGCTGCAAAGAGATCAATATTTAAGAGACACTCTTGGCTAAAAACTCGGTCCTTGTTCAAGGAGGTGAGTGTGCAGCTTTTTAATGCCCACTGGACAGATAGCTACTCTTCAGATCTCCATGCCTATAATGCTTTTAAAAGATTTTAGGTTAAGTGGAAGACCAAGAAATCAGTTAAAACACATGCTCTGTTCTCCCCTACAAAATATTATAGGAACCATCTTATTTGAAGAGACCCTGGCAAATAAGCCAAAGGTATGAAGGGTAATCAGGTGAGAAAATGGCAGCAGGAAGATCGAGGGAGGTAGGGGCACCAAGGCAACCTCCATTAGGGAACAGTTATGGCTATGAGAAGCCCACCCTTCATCCTACTTCTAATACCTCACTCAGCTATGAGCCAAGATAGATGCAGACTTGACTACTGTTGTCAACAGTGATTCGCAATAACCACAGACCAGTGAGTAGAAAAAGTAATCTTTAAAAGGTACAGACTGTATTTCACCTCCAAAATAAAAAGAGAGGGGAATTTCAGGAGTCACAAAAGACCAGGAACACCTAGTGAAGCCAATTTTAAGACAGATGCTAGCAGAAGGGATGATAGAGGAAATAATAGACAGGAGAAAAAAAGACTTCTATTACAGACATTTTAGGTAGTAAGGAAAGATGGGTCCTAGAGAGCCACACTTTAAATTGCTTCACGCTAAACAAACTTCTGAAAAGTCCTAAAATTCAAAATCTTAACCCTGCAGGATCTTCTCCCACTCCTAAACCCTTAAACACTCATTGTTATCCTAGACCTCAGAGATACCTACCAGTATTCAAAGCGCACAGACAGTACCCAAAGTTTATGGTAGTCTGTAGTGTTAGTTTATAGATTTACTCTTTGGTATAGCTAATGCACCTAGGGTTCTCATCAAATGTTTGGACCCAGTGATAGCACATTATAGAACTAGGGGCATCCATATTTAATATATTTTCCATACAAACATGACTGCTTCATCCAGTCCCAAATGCAACAGAAGATGCAAAGCACCCTAGAGCACACTCTATAGTGCCAGGGCAGACTAGAGATTACTTTCAAGCAACAACATTTCAACTGGATCCCAACCCACAGAATGGAATTCTCAGAGGCACGCCTGGATACAAAACCTGAAGGACTTTTCTTCTTGTGCAGTCTCTAACAGACTTTTTTACAGCATTGCAGGAAAAACCACAAACAGCCGCACAAGCCCTCATCTTTCTAGACTACATGCTTTCGACCATCCTAATAGTAACTCCTAGCTAGATTGCACTTGAGAATTGCAATAGCTCCTTAAAGCACTTTAAATAGACAATCAGAACTTCTGGAAAATGTCACTTCAGTAGTATCTTGTATCAGAAGGGAAAAGAGTGAGAAAAATACATAGGAAAGAAGGCATGCCCTTCAGACAGGTAATTGACAAGCAGACGCTATCCATAGATGCATCAGATCAGGCCTGGGGGAGTTCACATCCTGAGCCTCAAGGTGCAGAGCACCTGGAGTTCACATGAAACCAAACTGCATATAAATTTCAATGAAATGATTGCAGTAATTAGCACTACGAACCTTTAGAACAGTCTGGGTGTCAAGGATATTGAAGGTAATTACAGGCAGTATCACACTGAAGTGATAAATAAAACTATGCAGGTTCGCCATGCATGACTACAAGCAGGTAATGCAATGCAAGTTGATTCAGACAGTAATTGGCAAGGAAATACTGGTCCTGCCACCTTCTTCAGGTTGCAAGGGAAAAGAGATTCCTTTTGCCATAAAGTGCTAACCTCCTCATGCAGTGGATTGGGCCCCTTCATTCACTCTGACCTGCTCACTCTCAGTCTAGCAACGTGGAAGATATAATTCTGCTCCCCCTTTGACATGTTTTTTCCAAACATATACTAGGTATCATGGGGGGGTGGGGATGCTAGGCAGCCAAGTACCAGGAAATCTTACCTAGCTAAAATAAAAAATATTTCCCTCTGGTACCAAAAGAGGATCTTACATGCACTGCAAGTAGATGTGCCTACAGTACTATAACACCTGTCCAAACTGGTTTCCACGGACTTAGCTAACATTTGAATCTACTGGCAATTTCTGCCTTCCTGCCTTTAGTCATGCCAGATCACAAGTCAAATAATTCCTGAAGAACATCCTTTGTCACACACACCCACCCCCCTGTAGCTTGGGACAAATTTTACGGTGGAAAAGTTAACTTGGCTCCTTTTGAATGAGCTGCTTCTGTAGCCTTGGAATATTCATTTTTGAAACCATCTTTCTTAACAATCACATCAGCCAGAAAAGTCTATGAATGCCAGGCTTTGATGTGCAAAACTCCTTTCTCATATTATGGACAAGGTTACCCTACACACTAACTCATCTATGATTAAGGTTATTACAGTGAACAAAAGCTGTCCAGTTAATGTTTTCCCCTTATGCCTCAGTACAAAGGGGGAAGAATCTCACTCGCTTTGGATGATCACAGGCATCTGAGGTAAAGTTGAGACAGAAACAAAGAAATTAAAATATAAGAATAACTGAAGGTTTCTCATGTCCAAATAGACAATTTCTAAATGGGTGGCAAGCACACTATATAACATGTTTTGCCCTAAGACCCATAGAAGGTTATTGCAAGGAACAGTAAGGATATATTTTAAAATTGCCATGGCAACTACTACATCCTTCTTGAAAAGGGCTATTACTAAAGACAGTTTGGAAGCAGCAATATGGTCCTTTTGTTAACACATTTTAATAACATTGTGGATGAGATCTCATATCCAGGTCAAGAGAAGGTTCACATTTGCCATTTCAAAAAGCACTCTACCTTCTAATCCTGTTCCTTAGCTCAGCAACCCTAACTGCAGTGGAGAGGAGCTCTGGTAACTTTCCCTAAGCTTATGGCTACAGTAACATTTTATACAAATTTACACACAAACAAAGTAGAGTTGTGTAGTTAATGTACAATAACTGTAGACACCTGAATGTGGTCACTGCTGAAATCTTGATTGCTTCCCACTATCTCCACTATCACCTGGGGCACCAGCATCCAGGGTGAGAGCATCAGCCTCTTTCCCCCTATATTGTCCATGCTTCCCTTTTACTGATCCAGTTTTGTTATATCTTATTGTTCCTGTATCACAGAAGGGTAAGCTTTGTCAAGGTCACAGACTAAGACCCCTGGGAAGAGCTTCTCTGGGGCTGTAGCACTACTTATTTCATCATTATCCAATATTTAGGCAAGAAAGAACCAAATAATGCCAGCAGTCTGCCACCTCTATACAATGTAACTGAGAACGTCCAAGGTAAAGGTGACATCTGCTCAACTATGAGGGAAGTAGGCTCAACCTGAAAGCCTGCATGGACATCAAACTTTATCTTGTGACATTATTCCCTAAAGTTATGATTGCAACAAAAATTACACTCAAACATCCACAATCACTGTAAGTTGACAACAGAACTGTACTTTCTACCTTTTGTTAATTGCACTAACTTTCCCCTCCAAAGGTTTATGGCATAAGAAGTGAACCACAAAATAGTCCCATATTACCCACATCTAAAGACATAATCCATTGAAGGTATGACAACATATTACATGACGTTTTGTGCATGCAAGAAGAGTGAACTTTTCTAGAAAGTGCTACTGTCAAGTAGGTAATGTTCTCTCTCGTCAATTTATTTCTTCCCTTCACTAATATTTTTCTTGAGTAGTGATGCTGGTGGAGAGAGCTTAGCAACAAGCAGACTTGCTTTTATGAGAACTGGCAAAATCTTTGTGAAGGCTGTAAAAATAATTCTGTTCGGGTTAAAACCTCCTCCTTCTCTAAAAATACTACACCACCTACTTCAACATCCCCTCCTCCCAGACCTCACCTTCACCATTACTCTCCAATACCTTCACCTCTCAACCCCCTTGTTTCTCCATAAAACTCATACCCACATCTACCATAAAAAAACTTCTCCAAAAACGAAAACTATGCTCCAATGCCCCAGATAACATACCCTCATACTTTCTAACCATAGCTGCAGAAGCCATTACCTTACCTATCAGTATATTAATTAACAGCTCAATCCAAGAAGGTCATGTACCCCAACTATGGAAAAAGGCCTTCATCATACCCCTGCATAAAGGGGATAACAATAATAATAATATTACACAAACTTCCGCCGTATCGCCATCCTATCCCCCATATCTAAACTCCTTGAAAAATGCATCCATCTACAACTTCTACCCTATATTACCAACAATCACTAACTAACTCCCACACAACATGGATTCAGACCTGGCCACAGCACTACCACTGCCCTTCTTTCCTTCCTAGAAATTGTTAACAAACCCGTGACTATGACTGTACCGTATCTACCCTCCTACTTGACCTCTCTATGGTCTTCAATACCATATCTCACAACCTTCTCTTAGCTAAACTCTCTAATCTAAACCTATCCCTTTCCACCCTCACCTGGTTCAATAGTTACTGCTCAAATAGACAGCAAAGCAGTCAAATGGAAAAAAAGCCACCTCCTCCTTCTTTAACAACCCCAATGATGTCCCCCAGGGTTCCATACTGGGTGCCCTCCTTTTCAATATATTCATAAATGATTTCCATCGCTGAATCCCTAACACAAAACATATCCAATATGCAGACGATTCAGCTATAATCTGTTCTGCCACCTTCATCCCCACTCTCATAAAGCTAACACAAGAGGCTTTCTCTACGACTGAACAATGGATGTTAGATAATCACCTAGCACTCAATGCCTCAAAAAACTAATGTTATTTACCTCTTCTAAAACAATCATTACTGAAAAAAATTCATTCTCCGTTAAAAGCCAGAACAACATATCTCTCAAATTAGTATCTGAGGCCAAATTCCTAGGTGTCCACATTGATGACCATCTCAAATTCACCTCCCACCTACAAATAAATATCAAAAGAAACCCACCAGAAACTTGGTATGCTTTACCACCACAATCGCTACCTCACTCTTTCTAAGTTCATTCTCTCTACCACATTTTTTATACTTTCTCTTATTTATGGTGCTGCACTCCTAACAAACCTACAATCCCCTCAAGACAAAACTCTCCATTGCTATTATAAAATTGCCAAGTTTGCCACTAGCCACAAATCTCACTGTGTAGCCCTTCATAAATTAAATTGGTTAGAGCTCCCCAATTATCTCATCTATATTCAACTTATTCATGCACACAAACTCATTTTCAGCCCCTCCCTCTGTCTCTCCCTATCCTCTACCTTTAAAATGCACCTCCCTGATAGACTCTTACGATCTAATAATCAAAACCTAATTCAGCTGTTTAAACCTACCCATTCCCCAGGCAAAAATTTCCTATCCTTTTGCCCTTGCACATCAATGGAACTCCCTACCACCATCCAGCCTTACCACCAGAAACCTCTCTCCCTTTAAAAACTCACTTCACTCATATCTTATATCTCAGTGGGAATGCTCCTGTTCCCACCCCACATAACCTCTTCTACTCTGCTCTCTTCACCTCTGCCTTCTCCTATTTCATATATGGTTTAGCAGGAACCAATCCATGTATATATAACTACTATAGATTTACAATGCTGACTTTTTATCTAAGAAATTGTTTCTTTAAATTCTGTGTTTTTATTCTGTACTTAATGTAACCAAACTTTGAGTGTCATTTTGTTTCAGAAATTGTATGTTTAAATTCAATGTTTTCACTAGTACTTTTGTACTTTCGGTAACAAAAGCTTTTATTTTAATTTTATTTGTAATTTGTGTTGGTTTTTGGAGCTTTTCTCCCCAGGACTCCATTGAAAACGGGTTCTTCTTGGCCCAATGGACTATCCTGGTAAACCAACTGCAAATAAATAAATCAAATAAAAATAAAAAAGAGAAGACTCTGGGATGAAGGCCCAAAAAGCAGCATAACATAATACATCAAAGTCTCATCTTAATACATAACTGACAAATTATAATTTATCATTTGAAGTCACAAATACTAATATTAAAACTACATAAATACAAAGGGAAGCAATGTTGATGTAATGCATTAAAACAATTCTTAAAATGATTATTTTTCATTTATAATAAAGTTCATGTTTTCTGTTTTTCTTACTTCGTATTTTACTTATTTTGCTGATCAAGCAAATTGGTTTAAGGACCCATTTTAACCCCAACCCACACCAGAGATAGGCAAACCATGAAATACATTTAGGGATCTCAAAAATGTCTCTATTTTTGTGGGTTATAGACTTTATGTAACACCAACAAAGTATACATGTAGAAAACTGAACAAAATCATTTTCTTAGAGAAATTACAGATATCAGAAAGTATATCTAAAAACACCCTACATGCTAATTCCATGGTTGCACACCTGTGGGGGTAAAGGAGTACTTCAATGTTCTTCCATATGTTCAGTCAACATTCACATATCTGACATAGTATGTTTTGATATTTTGTTAGGTGCGCTTATGTACATACTGGTCTGTATAGGTGGTCTCTCTAGCCATCCATCTACACGTGGTAGAAACTTGTGTTTAATTTCTTTTGCCATTACATGCAGAATGGTTTGACCTCAGTGAATTGCTTTTTACTGACATGTTCATAAATTATGCCTTAATATAAAAATACCTGATTGCTTGGCTGCAGTTTAATGAAAAAAAATGTATTTCGTATTTCATATCCAACAACATTTCTGACACCTGAGGTAATATACTGAGATTCTCTAAAAAAGGTATGATTCAGAGTGGTGCTTTTTGAAAAGCTTGCCTGCTTCTTTTCACATTTGTCTGAATGAAGAGTGTTGTAAGTAGCATTTGTCCTTGAATAAATTATGTCAGTTACACTACATACTTGACAACAGGGTATTTGCAGATTAAGAGAACTTTGTCCATCACAATAAAGTTTAAAAAGCCTTGGTGGGTTGTGTGTCTGCTCAGAGACTACTGTAAATCTAACTGAAAGAAATCTGTCTTGTGATTAGGGCATTTCATGAGCACTCAGTATGTGTGAAATGAATGCTGAAATAAAGCAGAAAATGTGAGACTTTCATTGTGTGGCTTTGATGCAGGGGATGTGGTGCAACAACTTTAAACTGATCTGCTGTCATTACAATATGTTATTACATAAACAAATCACACTCAGAAATTTCTGGATCCATGCTGCTTTTAGCAAATATTACATTTCTTAATTTATTGTAGTTTTTAACTATTTGTTAACAGGTTACCTGCACTGATCCACCTCTAAAAATGTTCATCCACAACCTGAGTAACAAGGGCAGGGGAAAATGTAGTGCAGCTAAGCAAACATGTTTTTAGGAGCAAACCAGAATACTCAGAGATAACATATTAAGACAAGAGAAATTCATGCAAACTCCAGAGTGACTTGCAGGTCGGGCTTAAACTCCAGATGACAGACGTCTTCCTAGATATATTTTAGTCACAAGTTAACTAGTTCTGCTCCTTCTGATCCTGAAATCCATCATGCTGGAGTGTGAAATCAAACCCTATTTGATGAAAAAAATTGATTTTGGAAAGTCAAGGTGAGGAAATGTACAAGCATATCATAAGCAGTGAGTGTATGCATCAATGTGGACATAACTTTAATGTGACCTTTCCCATCGTGGTTCACAGTTAATAATGTTGCCACTTGAGTTTGTCTCATCTCAGATAGTCTCATTTGTGATGATGTGAGGTACTGCCCACTATGCCAGAAGAAATAGGGCAGTACATGTATAACATATGCCAGCACAGCTATCTGGAATTTTGTAAAGAATTACATGTCATTTGTATATCAAACTGACTTGTACAGATGCTTGTGATGAAAATGTATTTGTAAAGTTGCTTGTGTTAAAAATCTATTAACAGCGTGTCCTGCTGGACAGAAAAATAAATATATATTTATATCAGACTGTAGTGTTATAAATAGGATACTAAAAGAGAAGAGGTTAATCTCAGTCCAGCTAACTTTGAAAAATAGTAAGAAATTAAATTACATAATTTAGGCCATAAAGATTGGATCTTACAGTTCTGACTGTAGCTAGAGACGAAATGTCTGTGCCAGAGAATGGTTTATTAGCTCCTGTAGGAAGAGTGGAAGTGTTTTATGGTTTTATGACTTCCAGAAGCTGCAACAGATCTTAGGCAAAGCTCTATCTATGTGTATGATAACACATGTGTGAGTCTGAGTCAGTTGCTAGGAATGGGGGTAGCATGGGAACCAGAAGTCAGATGACCACGTGTGTGATGTCATTTTGTAATCCATCACAAAAATTATGTTTTAATACTAGATGAGACTGAAGTCTCAGAGCACTCTGTTTTTGAATCCTAAGAAAAAGACTACTCACCTACTTCATTTTGCCTTTCTCCAGTAACTAACCAGAGAATAGCAATTCTTTAGATCAGTCAGGAAAATATAGTGAGATTAGTCAAGTACTGTTTTCTGCATCTGTGTGAATCTATTCTTCTGTGTTATTTTAATATTTCCTGTGATTGACACGCTGGTGTTTATTGTAAATAGATATTCCATATTTTCATGTTCAATTACTTATTAAATATATTTAAATGTTTCATTGTGGCTGGTCCTTTAGAGAATATTTTAAACTTTGAAAGTACTTTTATCTATTTGGTTACTCAATGGCCACTCCTGAAAGCCTTAATGCATTGGTCAACCACCACATTGGTATTAATATTGATTTCACTGAGTATAACTGGGTACCCTTGTAAGAGCTTTTAGAGTAGCTGGCTTTGGAGTGTCTGGTGGCAGTAACTACCTTATAGTCCAGGCAGAACAGCCTTTCCCATGTGTGTGTGTGTGAGAAAATCAAATCTCCAGGAGTGTGTGTGTTTCAGCTGCCTGGAGCAGGGACATGAAGCACTGTTTTCACAGAGAGGGTGCTGGAGTACTTGGCTTGGACACTCAGCTGAGGACTCAAATCTACAGTTGTGATGGTGGGGACTTGTAAAGGGACAGAGAGAGACAGACAGACCCAAGACTGTGTGTGCTCCCCTGTGTGTTCTTAAGGGAAATTGTGCTAGTTACAGACAGCTGCATCTGGAAATGCTGTCTTTATTTTTATTCCAAGTGAACTTCCCATTCCAGTGTCAATGGTGAGGATTCAGACTCCTTGATTACTGGTCCAGAGAGGGAATGCCATATCATCCATAGAAAAATTCCTTGTGATCACGGCTGTGCCTGCAGATAGAATTCAGATTAGTAGCACCTTGTTAAAGGGCAGAAACAGAAGTAGTGGGCTTCCCTAATTTTTACACAATGGCAGACATGACAGGGGAACATATTTTCAGATACGTTTTAACAATCCTCTCTTTACCCTTCACTTTAGCCACTGTTCTGATATTACTTATTGTACTTTCTTTATAGAGAAATCAGGGCATTGAAAATAAATATACAAGATGTTAGAATGTTACTGAATGAATACAGGGTTTATTTACATTTTCCTGACAGGTTAGTGCCCACTGGTCTATTTTCAGGGGATACCCAAGAAGGGAAACTTCAGTTACATGATATAAATGAAATATAATGGCAATTATATACATACTAATCAGAGCCAAATTCTTACAGTAATTATATTCTTACAGTAACTATATACAGTGCACAGAACAAGCATAACCAGTGGCAACATCTAACATCACTCCATAAATAGTTTCTCAATTCAGCCATTTATCCATCTTCTGAATCACTTGTCTTGGTCAGGGGTGTAGTGGTAGCAAGCAGCACAGTGGGGGACAGGCATCCTTATCCCGAGCAACACACCAACTTATTGCATGTGTTTTCAGACGAGCTGAAAGACATAATCCCTCCAGAGCATCTTATGTTTGCCATGGAACCTCTTCTGACTGGATCATGTCTAGGACACCACCTATAGAAGGTACTTAGCTGGCATCTTCACAAGATGCTCAAACCACCTTAACTGACTCTGCAACCCACAGTTTGAATTTACTTTAAGTTTATTCCAGTTTGTTAAACTCATGATTCTTACAGAATGTGACGCCAGCTACTCTGCAAAAAAGGCTCATTTTTGCTGCCTGTCTCTGCACTATCTTTTTTTTTTTTTTTTAGAACTGATCTAGTTCTCATAATAAACACCCTATTCCTACTCTAAAGCCTGGCACTTGCTCACTAAAGCAATTATATAAGTCAGCACTAAAAAATTAAAAACACTACACCCTCACAAACTCCTCTTGAGTACCTTGTTCCCCAATGGCACTTTTTTCAATTATAAAGGAATTCCCAGTACTATTCTAGCATGCCCAAAGGTCAGTTGTCAATCTCCTCTCTGGTCCAGCTGGTGAATCTGGGAATCTTGAGGCAATGTTACAACTGCCTCATGTACACAGACAACCCTCTCCTCCTCCCAACAAATTCCAACACATGTGAGAGATGCAACCATATAGCCAAACTGGAGGCTAAGCTCTCTCAACTCAGTACTGGCATAACCAGTCAGGAGGAGAAGGAAACCACACTCACTACAATTCCAGTCTCACATAGAACTACCACGACAGCAAACCAAACACAAACACACAAAAACATACTCGGAGGCTGTAAATAAAAATCTGCCTAAGCAACAGAGACCTCCAAAGCAGACACCCAAGCAACCGCTACCCCAAAACAAAATAGGTGCAACACATAGCTCACAAAGCAAGTGTGCCGAACAGTCACAGCCCTTAAGGCTAAACAACACACCTGATACACTTGTAATAGGTGACTCTATAGTCAGGAACACTGACGTCCTGCTCACCAGGCTGAACAAGGAGAAGGTCACAGTGAGCTGCCTGTCGGGCACTAGGATCTGCCACATAACACAAGCACTCGGGTCAGTCCAAGGCAAGTACAAATATGACTCAGTCATTGTCCATGCTGGTGTGAATGACTTGAGACATACCTCCCTGGACTACATGAAAAGAGACGTAGAGATGCTCTCTGAGCATGTAGCCCAGGCCAGTGTGACCCTGACCTTGAGTAGCATCTTACCCTCACCAAGAATGATGCCACAATATGAAGACAAGATAATCAATTTCAACAATTGGCTTAGGTATTGGTGTCACTCAAAGGGGATCCAATGCCTGTCAGCCTGGGATGACATGCTCGACAAGCCACAATGCTTTGCTAGGGACGGCTTGCACCTGTCACCCATGGGCTTTCGGATATTGGCAAAGGCTCTTGCCACCCCCATAGTTCCTTTTTTAGCAAGGCTCAAAAGACAAACCCACCTCCATAGGTATCACAAGGGATAAAAAACTAAGAGTAATGCTACTCAATGCCAGAAGTCTAAACCTCAAGATGCACACACTCGAAACTCTCCTTAGCATGGAGAACATCAATATCTGTGCAGTAACAGAAACCTGGTTCAAGGCTCCCGAGAGCACCCCAGCACTACCAGGTTATTCCTCATACCATGTTTTTCAACCCCAAAACTTGGACTGAACCACAAAAGGAGGGCGAGTATCAATATTCGTCAAAGATACCCACACCTCCAGGTTGGTGGCACAGCACGAAGCATCAGAGACTATCCATGTGCAACTAACAGTGGGTAAAACTGCCTTCCAGTTTATAGCCTGCTACAGACCACCCTCCCAAACCCAGGAACCCCACTCAGCCTTCCTGAGAACACTGGAAAATATGAAGGTCTCTCCAAACACCATTATATTGGGCGACTTCAACTACCCAAACATAGACTGGGAGCATTACTCTAGCTCCAACACCCTAGCCCAAAGGTTCCTAGAATTTATAAACTCAAATGCTATGGAACAACTTGTTACCACTCACACAAGAGGGGAAAACATACTGGACCTGATCATCCCCAACATGGGGACTCTATGCTCCAGACCAGAAGTGTATCCCTCACTGGTAAGATCAGACCATAAACTAATCTCACTGGATATTCACATCCCAACCCCAGCCCCTGCCCAGAAAACCACAGTGAAAAACTTCTCTAAAGCAAATTTCACACTCCTCAAAACCGAGGTGGAATCCTTCAAAGTCCCCGGGCCTATGGAAAATACAGCCCAGACCGCAGAATCCTTTATAAACGCATTCTATGAACACCTTCAGGAATGCATGGATCATGCAATCCCAAACAATACCAAGACCCAATCCTCCCAAGGCAGACATCCTGTTTGGTGGTCCCCAGCCATAAACAAACTATACAATAGGAGGAAGCTACTACATGATAGAGCAAAATCCCAAAAAGGGAAGGCATCTCTGATCAGTATTAGCAAAAAACTACGGGCACTCATAAAATTGTCTAAGGCCAGCTTCAAGAAAAAAATTGCACAGGACACTAAGGATAATCACAAGGCTTTCTTTAGTTATGTTAGGAACCTGGGTGGGAATTCCCAGATATGCTCAGAATTAGTCCAAAATGACAAAAAATACACCGAACCCACAGACATTGCCAACATCCTAGCTGACAGGTTCAGCGCAAACTTCTCCCCCCCTTCCCCACCAAAAGGGCAAATATCTATCCCAGCAGAGTGCTGCCCCCCTGACATCTCAGATGCTCAGGTAAGAGCCGCCCTTCTCCAAAGCAAAAAACACAGCATCAATGGGACCAGACGGTGTCCCGGGCTGCATCCTACAGGAACTCCAAGAAGAACTAAACCCAAACATAGAACTACTGTTCAATCTCGGCCTTACTACAGGATATGTACCCAAAGAGTGGCGTACAGCAACAGTGGTCCCTCTCCACAAAGGTGGTGCCTCAACAGATCCTGGAAACTATCGCCCCATAAGCTTGACTAGCTTGGTCTGCAAAGCTATGGAAAGGATCATCATGGACCTCATAAATAAAGATATTGGGGACCTACAGACACTGGATCCTACCCAGTTCAGCTTTGTTAAGGGCAGATCCTGCCTCTTAAACCTGGTTGATTTCTTTGAAACAGTCACCAAGGCCATTGACGAGGGGAAGGTGGTCCACACAGCCCACCTGGACCTCGAAAAAGCCTTTGATACAATACCCCACTCGGGCATTATAGATAAGCTCACCAGCTTAAATATAAACCCCTATGTCACTAGATGGGTTGCAAACTGGCTCAAGGACAGAACCCACATGGTTAGAATTGCTGGAGCCATGTCAGACTCCAAACCAGTTACAAGTGGCGTCCCACAAAGCTCAGTCCTGGGACCTCTCTTGTTCGGTATATATTTCTCTGAGGTACAGGCCAACACGGGAGGACTGTGGCTGACCAAGTTCGCAGATGACTGCAAACTGGGTGCCATAATCGACTCTCCAGCCGACACAAGCATCCTACAAAAGGGCCTCATAGAAACAGACAACTGGTACCAGAGCCATGGCCTCAAGCTAAATGCCAAAAAGTGTATAGTCATCCCCTTCGGCAAAAACAAAGTGCCCACAAATTACCACATAGACTGTAATCCATTAAGTACGGAAGAAGTAATTAGGGACCAGGGGACCCAAGTTGATAGCAATCTCTCATTCAGCAACCACGTGGCCAAAGTGGCTAGAAAAACATTTTATATAGCCCACCTAATCATGAAGGGATTCACATCTAGATCACGGCAGGTCATTGTGCCTCTTTACTCATCCCTCATCAGGCCCATAATTGAGTACAATGCCCCTTTTGGGATGTACCTTACCAGACACCTGCAGCAACTGGAAAGACCCCAAAAGTACCTCACCAAGAGGATCAAAGGGCTCAAACAGATGCCATATGCTGCCCGGTTAAAGAAACTCCAGCTCTAGTCAGTGGCATACCGCCTGCTCAGAGGCGATCTGTGCCTGACGTATAAAGCCATGTCCAACCCGGAATTAATGGACATGCTGCACCTCAGAAAATCCAAATCCCATCAAGCTACGCGCTCGAGAGACTTGAACCTCAGCACTGAAATAAATAGGACATGCTGGAGGGACAGATTCTTAACCCAGATGCTCCCTTCACTCTGGAATAAAATCCCAGTCCAGGTTAGGCAGAGTCCCTCTGACTCTCTTCAAGAGTAATCTTGATGAGTGGATGGGAGATCGTAGATTTACTCCGGGTATCACTTCTGTGTCACTGTTAGACAGAGGCACAGTATACTAACCTCGAAAAAGGGCATAGCAAAATTCATTTAAAATGGGTGGCGAAAGCCAAACACACTCTGGCTAGGCTTGTAAATGCCCTATGGCAGATAGCCTAGTATGAACCTATTAACCTATAACTACACAAAGTGTTTACAGAGCAAAAACTTAGTGACAGGGCTATGAGTGAAGTCCATGCAGGACATGTTGTTTAGGCCTTGTATTCTTGTAGTAAGGTATTTCTTTGGGTGTTCCAGTTGTTGCATATGGCTGGACAGATACATGTCAAAGGGGTCATTATATTCAATGACTGGCCTACTGAGGGCTGAGAAAAGGTGGCAATGAAGGTACTGAATCTGGATTTTCCATTTAAGATCTTTTCTTAATTTTGTCAAAATTTCTCTGGTTGTTGCTTCCTACCATTTCATATCCTCTATAGTAGATTTTTTTTTATTTTAACTCTCGATCTGGTTACAATCTTTGTTATGTTCAATGGGGTCTTCATGAATGTTTCTCCAAAATGCCCCTATTTATTCCTTTTTGCTGGTGCATGATTTTTCCTTTGTTTCCCAATTCTCTGCAAAACCTTTCTTGGTCATCAAAAAGTTGCTTGTTTTAGACTTTTCATTTGATATTTATCTGCATGCCTCCAGTGTTTTTTCTGCTTGTGTTGATATTTTTAGCTTAGTACTGAAAACCATGTATGACCATAGCTCTCAACCTCTTAGAGCAAAAAATCTGGACAAAGCCTAAAATGATGGGGAGACAAATAGGGACAGATTTTAAATATTGCTCTTACAAACTTAGAAAGTTTACTGAATAATAGGTTTTGCATTAGCATGAATTTTCTGAAGGATGTGGAGTCTTAAACTCAAATGTTTGTCATTATTTAATGACTTCAATCCTCAGCTATTTGCCAGAAAGGTACAGATTTTAGGAGGAACATACCAAAAATATGAGGCAAAAATCTGGACATTCTGTGAAAGTCAGTACAGTTGAGAGCTATGTTTATGACACATCCTGGTCTGTTTTGATATTTTTGTGTTGCTTTTACTATACCTTTCTAGAACTGTTCCCTTTTCTGTATTCTAGCAGTATCTGCTTCTTGTCTTAATTGCCTTATAGAGTTCCCTATTTGATGTTTCCATTGTGGCATTCTACTTGCCACCTTCCTTTAAATTTTTGTACTCACATTTTATTTGTTTAGCTGCACATTAGTATATCCTATTTGTTTATGTTATATATTGCATGAGTGGTGTTAATTTGTTTTACAAGTCTTCTAATTTTATTTACTTTCTGTAATCTTTCACCTATCTTAATATGTGTATCCATATCTATTAAATCAAGCAACTCTTCCCTTAGATCCAGAAAGGTACAGTACAGGAAGTACAGATGAAGAGAGAAGAGACAGAGGTCTAAATTGGATAAAAATACTGATAATGTTATGATGTGTATGAAAAAGTGTAAATAATTACTCCTTAATAAGGTGATGAAAATTAATAAGTAATAATGAAAGAACAGATGTCTGACAGGATGAAAGGTAAAGAGTAGGGTAATTAATAGAAACTGAGTGATACTGTTTGAAAGTGCAGGTATGGAAAAGAAATGCAGTTTACGTTTAACAAAAGTGCAACAATAAAGCACCCCCACTCTTTTTGGTAAGACGTATGATCTTTTATACTCAGCTGAGCTACTACCAAACTCAGGAACACCAGATTAATGTCTCATCTAAAGAATTCAAGAAGTCACCTCCCACTTTATAATGCACTGCAATATCAGTACTGGAAAATACATCCAAGAATTTGGTGTGGGAAAAGAAACCACGGTCTTCTGATCTTCCAGAGAAGGTGGGTAAGCTACCTGCTGAACCACTGATACTGTACCTTTAATTTGGAGGTGACAATTTTCATCACATCTACATTGCATTCTGAAGTGAACCACTTACTTTAGGCAAAGAGGACATCTTCATCTGCAAATAAAGATGCATCAACTTTCAAGTTCCAAAACGGGATACTCTACAAAACTTGGTTGCACCGTGATATCCTGTCCATGAAAATCACAGAAAGGAAATATCATGAGACTTACCTTGGTGAAGTCTTACACCCACCTTGAATATATCTGATTTATTGCCTAGAATGCTATCAATACAACATTCACTTCTCAAATACAGGGACTAAATGTCTTGCTAAAGTGGTCCTGGGACCCTAATTTGGTTGGAGAATTTCTAGTTTACACATTTGTATACTTTCTCCAGATCCAATGAACATGAGCGGTACTTGGCTATCTAAGGACAAAGAGCTGATTTATTGTTTCATGGTCAAGATAGAAATCTACATTGCCCCTCCTGAATCTGTGGACTTGACTCTCAGACTAAGTCTCTTTCCTAGTACACTGGCATAAGTTTTCCCAGGATGGCTACAAGGCATGACTTCTCAGTGAAAGGAATACATTTTTCCATCCACCTTTTTGACAATAGGTACCACCACTCCTGGATTTGAATCCAGAATTACAACCCCCCTTCAATGCAGTACTGAAAAGGTATGATAAACATGACATCGCATAATGTCCAGAATGTTCATTTCTTTCAGCTAAGATCCTATCTATCCCTGCAGCCTTACCAGGGCCGAACACCATAATCACAGAAATAGTTCTGCAACAGCATGATGAAAGAAGAGCATGCTGACAGATTTAGGAGCTTCTCAAAGTGCTTCTTTCACCTCATTATAACTCCAAATCAGGGTCAACATTTCTCTATCTTTACTGAGAGCAGCCTGAGTATATCCTGCCTGCCATTGTTATGTCAGATGATGTTTGGCAGAAACATGTACCAGCCATCATATCCCAACAGTACTTATCAGTCATATCCAGAGGGCCTCCCTATTGACATTGCATTTGCTTGATGGTATAAGGAAACAAAAATCTTACTTAGCCTGCCCTTTAAATGTATTTAACCCATACCTCTCAGATCAAGTTAGCATTCCAGAATTTTTCAGAAAATGCCAATTTTTTACTTCACATTTTTGGTCTGCTCCTCATTAAACTAAATAATTTAATTTTTATTTGTTTATTTAACATTTGTTTACCAAGAAAGTCTGACTTGGAACAAAGCCAATTTTCAGTGGAGGCCTGGGGAGAAACGCTCCAGCTGCATGTCTTTGTAAGGACAGACAATGACAAACGCAAGAGGTATAGACTTTATATCCTCCAGAAAATGCATGCTATTACAAAACCTGTTATTCAAACAACTTAAGAGCAATGCTTAGAATCTGTCCCTGACTGTGACCATCCTAGCAGGTGCTAACCACCACCACTTCTGCTGCATCATTTAATGGGGTTTTGCACAGGGTCCATTCACACTCCACACTCCCACCCTTACATGATATACCACAGATGCTTTTCCTTTGGATGGAGTTGAACTCTTCTCAAATAGACACATTTGTTAGCTGTTTACAAAACATTCTCACTATCCCCTTAAGCTTCTTGGGTTTGTCTAGTCACTGCCCAGGATCACATCATTTCACTAAAGCCAATTTCACTGACATACCTACGATTGAATAAATAAAAACAATGAAGGCCACTTTCACTGAAAAGCCCAGTAATAGAAATCTTGCAGGCTTGCCTTCTGCTGGTTAAGTTTGATTTTTTTAGAATTAAGTTATATTGGACTTGATGTTTACATGTGTGTGTTTCATTTCTTAGGTGCTGTAGAAATATTCTTAGTTGTACTGGAGTGATGTAAATATGGTGCAGGATTTTTTTTAACTTGCGAAATGTGCATCCTCTCTACAAAGTTGTGCTAACCAGGGATTAATATATTTCCTTTAGGAAGGTGTGGGGTAAAAACCTAGCACATGGCATGTCCAGTGCAGCTTTTACCCTAGAAAAGTGTTGGGTTTCTTCAAAAGTATCCTTCAGTGTTATATTTAATCTGTGACACTGGTTTTAATGAAAGCGACTTCAGTATAATGACACAAATCTCGGCCACTGCAGCTAATTTACCAAGCAAATTACTAAATGGTGATAAGCTGATAAAGAATAGTTGTGTAAAATATTACTATAACCATAGATGTCTTTCTCTTCTATGTTGCAGTATTCTTCGCATATGGGTAATATTTCATAATTCGACCCAACGTCCAGCTTGTATACAAAAGCTTCAGACTACTGCCTGTATGTGGGATGTTCCATGTAGGCACCTACATAGTCAGCCATGAAAAGGACATCCGCATGTACAATCCTCATAATGAAGTAGCCCCATGAGGAAAACTCCAAAGGCAGACCAAGGAGACAGTCATCCAAAGAATGAGCAAGAATGTAGGGAGAAGGCGGGTGGGACACACTACTGCAACATAGAACAGAAGGACATCTGTGGTTATGGTAACATTTTACACAACTGTTCTATGTCCTTCTACTCTATGTTGCAGTGTTCTTTACATATAGGAGAGTGCTAAAGCTGAAAGAGAACCCAGGGAGGAGGAAGGAACATATACAGATCAAGCATAAACATTTTTCAGGAATCCATGAAGGATTGCTCTGGCAAATCCTGCTCTGGTCCTAGAGACATTGGCCAGTTTTGCAATGTTTTGTAAAGGTATGAACAAAAGACCAAGTGGCAGCTTCCAAAATGGATTGAGTATCCAACCTCTTGAAGAAAGCCCCTGAGGATACAAGAGATCTAGTGCAATGGGCTTTAACAGAAGAGGATAAGGATTTCCCATGAAAATGTTAGCAAAACACAATGGCCTTAGAAATCCATGAAGAGATAGTTTGCTTAGAAACAGGCAAACCCAGAGTCCTGCGATGGAAAGACAAATAGTCAATCAGATTTCCTGATAGTCTTAGTATTGTCAAGATAGAATCTCAGCTGTCTATGCACATCTAGGGAATGCAAAATTCTTTCACTAGGAGACTGTAGTTATGGGAAAAAAGTAGGCAAGTGAATACCTTGACTTAAGGAATGATCATTAACCACTTTAGGCATAAAGGATGGATTGGTTCTCAAAGAAACTCTGTCCTTATGGAAAACTAGGAATGGTGGTGAAGCCATTAATGCCTGAATCTCAGAAACCCTCCTGGCAGAGGTAATAGCTATCAGAAGTACTGTTTTCAAAGTACAGAACTTTAAAGAAGCAGAGGCCGTTGGTTCAAAAGGGGCCTGAGTCAATTTTCCAAGACAAAACTGAGATCCCAAGGAGGAGGAACTGGTTTCCTGGGAGGATTCATGTGCAGGATGCCTTTTAAGAGAAGCTTAACTACCTGCCTGGAACTCAATGGAGGAGAAAAAGGCAGAACAGTGGACCTTAATAGAAGACTAAGAAAGACCACTGTTAAGCAACTCACACGGTAAGATGTCTACCAAAAGGGGGTCCTGTTTTCTTTTTACACCAGAAAGAAAATCTTGTCCACTTTCAAATGTAAGCCTTCCTAGTACTGGGTTTCGCGGCCACCTGCGAAACCCGAAGCATGTCCTTAGAAAAAAGGTGCTTAAAAGGAATCAAAAGTTGATCATCCAGAAAGTCAGGTGAAGAGTTGACAGATGGGGGTGAATTAGAGACCCCTTGTCCTGAGTGATTAGGTCCATCCAGTGAGGTAACTTGTAGTGATGGACCTTGGCTAAATGCAGAAGAAGAGGGAACCAATGTTGTCTTGGCCAAAAGAGAGCCATTAACAAGATTTCTGGACTGCACTGTTGAATTCTCAACAGGACTTTCTGAATTAAAGGGAATATCCCCTTCCATGACAATGATATGGCATCTACCTTCCATGCCTGAGGGTGATGGACCCTGGCACAGAAAAGAGGAATTTGTCTGTTCTGAGGAGAGGCAAATAGTTCCATCTCTGGAATACCCCACTGGTGAACTAGAGGCAGGAAAACATCCCCGTGAAGCATCCACTCATGGGATTGTGTCATGGATCTGCTTAACACATCTGCCACATAGTTGTGAGCCAAAGGAAGGTACACTGCATACAGTGAGACTTTGTACTGAATAGCCAACTCCCATGCTTTGATGGCTAAGTGACAGAGAAGATAAGATTTTGTGTCCCCCCTGGTTGTCTATGTACCAAAGGATGGTAATGTTGTCAGTGAGGAGTTTGAGGGGTCTGGAAGAAACATAGGGTGAAAGGCCTGTAAAGCTAGAATCAGATACCTCATTTCCCTGATATTTATGTGTTCTTTCCTCTGAGAAGGGGACCAAAGGCCCTGAACCTTTCTGGAAGCAAGGGCTGCTCCCCATCCTAAGTATGAGGCATCTATATAAAGTACCTGTACTGGCAGAGGCATTTGAAGGGATAACCCCAGATTCATATTGAGTTGCTGCATCCACCAACATAGTTCTGTTTTCAAAAAGGGGAATGGCAATCTCCAATGGATGAGCATGCTGAGACCAGATCGTTTTCAGAAACCACTGGAACTTTCTCATGTGAACTTTTGCAAAAGGCAACATGGGAATTGTAGAGGCCATGAAACCAAGAAGTCTCAGGAACTCCTTGGCAGTGATGGAGGATAGAGTTAGAAGTGATTCCATGAAAGCTATGAGAGAAAGAGCTTTTTCTGAAGGAAGAAATACCATCATCAAATCTGTCCTGAACCTGCACCCCAGAAAAATGAGATCCTGAGTGGGTGATAGAGATGATTTTTTGTTATTGAGTGTAAACCCCAAGCCTTGCAGAAAAGAATAGCTAGATTCAGATGTTGAAGCAGACCTGGAGAGCTGGTCTTAAAAAGCAGGTCATCCAGGTTAGGGTAAACCTGAAGACCTTTTAAACTTAGGCAAGCAATGGCTGGAGCTAGATACTTTGTGAATACTCTTGGAGCAGTGGAAAGAACAAAATGCAAGACAGAGAATTGAAAGTGCCAAGAACCTACTGAGAAACATAATAACTTCCTGAAGAAAGGGTGAATAGGAATATGCAGATAAGCAGCCTTGAGATCCAGTGAAGCTAAGAATGCTTGAGGAGGAACCAGAGGAAGAAGAGACTGTAGGGATAGCATCCTGAATGAAGGCACCACCAGAAAGATATTCAACTTTGAAAGGTCCAAAATGGGCCTCCAAGGACCATCTTATGTTGGGCTAAGGAACATCCTGGAATAAAATCCCCTTCCCAGCTGACTTAAATGGACAGATTGAATGGTGCCCTGGATAGATAGCTGAGTTAGCAGCTGAAAAAACCAATTCAGTTGATCTGAGGGTGGTTGAGGAATCCCCTGAAAGGGGGGAAGAGACTTCCAAGTCATGAAGCAACCATTGTAAATAATCGATATCACCCAAGATTTCTGATTGATTTCCCTCCATGCTGAAAGAGAAAGATGGAGAGACAGGGGAATATTACTTGGAAGTGGGAACTGGAGGTCACAGAGAGACTTGTCTGGACTGAAAGGGCTGCTGGGGTGAGGTCACCACTTTAGGCTGAGGAGGTCTCCTAGCAGATTTACATGCCCTAGAACTGGAGGGAGCAGAAGTAGTAGAAGACCTAGAGGGTTTCCTAATAAAATGGGCTTTAGCAGGGACGTTCTTATGAAATTTAGGAACCGGAGAAACTAACAGGTGCTTTAAATCCTGGAGCTCCTTACCTTTTTCCTTTAGAAGTTTTAAAAAAATTCTGCAACAGCCTTACCAAAAAACAGCAAAATGTCCAAGGAGACATCAAGCAATTTTGCCTTAATGTCATCTGGGAGAACCTGAAGACACAAACAAGAATATCTCCTAAGAACAGAAGCAGAAGCTACAGCTCTACATGAAGCTTCTACAGCATCATAGCTCCATTTAAAGGAATATGCAGTGACCTGTGAAGATGCAGCCAAGAGAGAAAGAGATAAGGACTTAGCTTCTGAATCAGGAAGCAGGGAAAGGGCCTGAGAAGCTTGAGAGAGCAAAGCTAGAGAATACCTAGACATGAGAGTCTGGTAATTAATGACTCTGATTGCCAGGGTGGATAATGTGTAAACCTTTTTTCCTAACCTTTCTAAAATGTTGCTTTCTTTGTCTGAGGGAAGCAACTTTGTGGAAGGACCAACCCGAGAGGATTTATCTGAAGTGATAGAAACCACAGGAGGATCTGCTGAAGGGCACAAATAAAATTTGTAATCCTTAGGGACCTTATGGAAATGGTCAGGTCTTTTAGGAGCTGGTGGCTGTGAATCTGGGGTCTTGGAAGATGATGCAAGGGCATCTAGGAAGGCAGGTAGTATTGGAGGGACAGCTGCAGGTGCAGGGTCTCCTCTTGAAGTCACAGCATCTCTTTTGTTCCTCTGAAATTTGGGAAGAATCCCACTTAAAGAATTTCCTCATCTTATGGACTGTTTCCCAAAGGAGAGTTCTTCCATTGGTGAATCTCCCCCACCAGACTCTTCCTCAGGAGAAGCATATTCAAAGGGTGAAGGAATCTGAGTAGAGTAAGCTAAAGAGTCTTCATATGAGGAAGACCACTCAGAATCAGAGTCCTGAGCTGGAAGGGTGGAGCAAGACTCCTGGGAACCTAATGACAGCACATAGGAAGAGGAAAAGACAGGGCCAGAAATAGGAGAGGCCAAAGTCATAGGCCTAAGGGCCATCAAGGCCTTAATAAGACCTTGCAAAAAAGCCTCCCAGTCCAATGTAGGAGTACTAGGCACTGTGGAATGCTTAGTTTTTTGTATGTTTTTGGTAGGTTTAGGGCACAAGGAAGGGCAGACATAGGCCTAACAACCAGAGATTCCTTTTGCAAGGGGAGTGGAACAGTTCCATAGTCCTCCAAAACAAGAAGCCATAGTTCCCCCAAATCATCCGAAACAAACATCTGCATAGCCCCAGATGTGCTCAGATCCCCACTTCTAGCGGGTTCCAATGCGGTTTCCGCCAGACAGACAGACCCTGCCTCCAACCATACCACCGGGTTTTCATCAACCTCAAGGAGTATATCAGAGAGAGAAAGTGCAGCCGAAGAAGACTTTGCCTAGCTTCCTCTTCAACGACATCTCGGAGGAACTCGTAGAACCCTCCATCGATTCCCTAGCCAAACATTTAAGCCTTTAGTTTTCCAGATATAAGTTTAAGACAGACAGATGACTATGTAAAGTTTTAGGG
This sequence comes from Protopterus annectens, assembly GCF_019279795.1. Classification (NCBI taxonomy): domain Eukaryota; kingdom Metazoa; phylum Chordata; order Ceratodontiformes; family Protopteridae; genus Protopterus; species Protopterus annectens. The sequence goes on from NC_056737.1 coordinate 407,785,917, forward strand.
ACAAAGGCCTGACAGAATAGGAGTGATGGTCATGGGTAGGCACTAAGCAGAACAAGCACAGCTCATGACTATCCTTATGTGGAATTTGCCTTCTACACCTACACTTGCCCTTTCTGAATGACATGAACGATAAAATGCAGAAACAATGAAATAAATCCCCAACAGGGTACTTAACTAAAGCTGAAGCACAAAATGCAGTTTACAACATAGGAGTCAACCTTTCTGAATGGTGGCAAAAAACTTCTGAAGATTGTACATGCAGATGTCCCTTTTATGGCTGACATTCTAGGTGCCTACATGTGACATCTCACATACAGGCAGTAGCTTGAAGCTTTTGTATACAATACAGATGTCGGGTCGAATAGTGGAATATTACTCATATGTAGAGAATACTGCAACACTGTATAGAAGGACAGCTTAACAACTCTTCTGACTTTTGTAAAGAGCAGGTAAGTCTCAGGTCTGAAATGACTAGAAAGGTTATTATTAACTTTTAACTAAAGGCGCTCTAGCACAAAGGGTACTTTCTAACAATTCATTGTGTCTAAATATCTCTCTTATAGACAAACATATACCTTCTAAATATATTCCACAGACCAGTTCACATCTGGCTAGTGTTCCTGCTAATCACATCTGCCCAAGTATCTCCATCATTTTATATGTGACAACTGAGGTTTCATATTGAAGTTAAAGAATCAGTAGGTGGTACCTTAAAAAAGCACCATTCCCACAGTCTCTAAGGAGGCTAATTTATTAAGACTAGGTGTTACTACTTTAACTTATGCTTGGGTAGCATACCTCTTGACTGTCTAGAATTTTGCAGAATGCCCAGATTTTTGCCACGTATTTTTCGTCTGGTCTTCATAAAAATGTATGGTTTTATGGCAACTTATTAACGGTTATAGTCACTAAATAATGAACATTTGAGTTTAACAATTCATATCATTCAGAAAATGCATGTTAATGTGAAACCTGTTATGCTATCAATTTTCTAAGTTTATAAGAGCAATACTTAACATCTGTCACTGATTTTTGCCCCACCTCATTCTTTTTGGCTTTGTCCACAATGTCAATGGCAAAAGGTTGTCTTTCTATGCTTGGCAGCCTTTGTTGACATCACACTGTAGTAATATCCCCTTATGTACTATTGTCACATCTATCACAAAATACTTAAAAATTCAGCTGAAATGCATGCAAAAAGCAGTTTTTGCTGTGCACCCCCCAGCACCCCTTTAGCTTTAATATTTATATACAAACTCCATAGCCACACAGCTGTGGAGAAAAGAGAAATACCTACCCAGATTGACTCAATCCTGACACACAAACAGAAGACACTCTGGCAGTGATTTCCAGCAAGAAAATGAATTTCAAAATAGGTTTTATGTTCAGGTAAGATTAGAATGAGCTTCTGTAAAATGGCTTGCAATCAGTACTCATAATGACTACTAACACTCTCTTTTTACAAATGTAAACCCAATATAGTTTTTTAACAAAGTCACTTGCAGGAAAAAAATGGGAAATTTGGATTACTGAAGGGATATGCTGAGCTACCATTTTGGCTCTTTCTATTGAATATGTGATTTTCATTGTTTTATATCAGCTATGAAGAAAGCTAGGAGTTTACATCTTGAATTGTAATTTATATGGAATTTACTCTCCTGAGCCACATTATGTAATGAGTACTTAGAGGAATAACTCATTCAAAGGTCTTGGGCATTTATTAGGTACAACAGCATAAAGATGAAAGGCAGCTGTATGCACACATCACTGTACAAGAACCCATGAGTTTTACTTGAATGCATACAAGCCAGCCTAGAATTGTATTTTGCTTAAAGGAAGAAGAGTATCTTGATGGTGTGAGCAATGAGGAGAACTGGTAGCAAATGTGACTTTTCTGATGAGTCTTCATATGTCTTTGCAAGTTAACACTGTTTAGCAAGGTAAGTACTATTCTACAAATCAATAGCAGAAAGGAATGAATGCCTGCCCCTCAAAGTAAGGTTTAAGGTGCAAATTGAGAGGGAGAGAAACTGATTTCTGAAGCAAGGAGAACATTGCAGTTTCAGAAATAAATGCCATCTGAAGCTCAAAGTGCTGTGTGTGGGGATATTCACTGACTAATGGTTGCAAGCTGCTTGCTACATTTGATGGAGTTTCAGTTCAGGTTTTTTTTTTTTTTTGGTATTCAGCTTTGAGAACACTTTTATTTTTCCGCTCAATGCAAATCGGAGGAGAGGGTGCCAGTTAAAGGAATTGGAAAGGATGCCATGAGAGCTAGCTATGACTCTAGAGTGGTGTGTACTGGGTTACTGACAATGAGATACTTAAGAAAATTAAAAAATCTTTGATGTTTTAATTTTGGCTACATGTGTGAGTCAACCAAACAAAAGCATACAACAAGTAGCTAGGCAGGTAGAGAGTCTGATGTGGGCATAGATGAATGCTACAGGTTTGAATCCAGCTTTCTCTTGGTTGTAGTCCATTTTCTCAGTTTGTGCAAGACACTTATTTAAGAATGCAACTGTATATCTATGCAAACTGTTACCAAAGCTTGTATGACTCTGCTTGATCATATAAGGTTGGAGGCTAGCATAATGGTTAAGGTGTTTACCTCACAGACACAAGGAAATTTGGATAGCCTTAAAATGGCTCACAAGGCCAAATAGCCTAGTACTAAGCTATGATTCTACTGTAACACTTTGCATATCTCTCATGAAAAGGCAACAACAAACTTAGGGCAACAAAGACAGAGAAAAACTAAAATGGTAAACAAAACAAGTTCTGACAAACTTTTTTATCATAACACCGATTATGTTTTACTCACTGGACATAAGACTAACAGGGTATACTTTTTTAACTAATGGAGAGCAAAAACACTTGACTCCAATGACTGACCACACTAAATTGTAGAATGTGTGTGCGGTTGGCCACTGGAGTCTACAAGTGTTTTTTATATAGGTTTCTATAGACTGATTTTTGTTTTTGAGGTAACTAATGGAGAAATAAATTTATTTATCCCGGTTTGTCAAATTATGAAAGCGTTAAAGTTTATTACATCGACCAATACATAATTTAAGGGATTTTTCCAATTTTATTTTGAGTTTGTACTACTCTGGAGTTAGTATATTTAATTTTAGGGGGTGTGGGTGGTGCAAAGTCTCCACATAAAAAAGCTGTTCTGTTGGTTTACTTTTCATAACTGTAAATGTAACCTACTGATTTATAATTGTAAGTGTTCTTTGTGATAACTTTAGGGGTGAATAACAATTCACTAGTGATTATAAATCATAAACTCATTTATATATGTGTTTGTGTGTGTGTGTGTGTGTATATATATATACATATATATATATATATATATATATATATATATATATATATATATATATATATATATATATATATATATATATATATATATATATATATATACATACATATATATACATACATACACACACACACACACACACACACACACACACACACAGAAATATATATGTGTGCGTATGCCTGCCTTATCAGCCTGATTCCTGCTTTGATTATAGCACAACATATGCACTATTATTTTGGCCATATCAAAGGATATTAGGGGAACCAATCCACCACACAAATATGAAAGTAACTGTCAGTGTCTGTATGCACACTGCAGATTACCAAGCTAAGAACATAATACTGTTGTACTTACATCTGGAAATGTCGTCAAGCAGGAGTGTTATCTCACAAACATTTACGGCATAAAATGTTGCTGTAAATCAAGCCTACTCTTTTTGTAATTAAACCTATAAAAACTGGTACCTGTTATTTGCTGGTGTATGACTAATAACAGACATTTTTTCCAGCTGCACAGATCATCACTGATCATTTAAAGAGTTGAAATACTTGAGAAGAAAGCTGAAATCCTTTTTAGTGACATGATACATTAGTTTTCCAATAAGTGTACCTGTTTATAGTCGAGCATAGATTTAATTAATACACATCTATTTACCCTTTTCACTGTTTTTGGAGCTAACTAGTCAAACACAATGTAGTATCACATTGAGGGCTGTATTCAAAAAGGTTCGCTGTCAGAGCTATGCCCTAACACAGGCTGCTACAACAGGTGGCAGCCCTTTCTGAGTCATAGACAGGTCTACTCCACTAATTCTATGCAGTCTGAACATTCTGTGGGAAAACTAACTTTCTCACATCACTTTAATGGGTGAAACTGCATTAAAGGTAAGTGGTGGAGAGTTCAGCAGACAGGCAGGGGGGGTATGTTTGGGTGTGTGCATATATACATGTGGCTGCATGTCTAATTGAATGCAGAGGCTTGATTGGTCTGAGGTGTGTGTGTGCAAGCATCTATCTACTATATATATATATATATATATATATATATATATATATATATATATACACACACACACACACACACACACACACACACACACACACACACACACACACACACACACAGGTCCCTATTGGATTACCGAAGTTTCAAAACTTCGAACATCATATGGTCGAGAACACATAATCAAAGTTTCAAAACTTCAATCATTTGGTCTTGGCTGTACAATGATCATAGTTTTGAAACTTCGGTAATCCAATTGGGACCCATATAGATAGATATAGATATATATATATATATATATATATATATATATATATATATATATATATATATATATATATATATATATATATATATATAGGTTCATAGGTAGGTAACTAGGCTTTCGGCCCTGGGGAGATTTCTCTAAGCAGAGCATGTCCAACAGCTCTGGGTTTGACATATCTTTGTATGTTAGGCAGAGATCACCTCTGAGTAGGCAATATGCGACGGAGTAAAGTTGGAGTTTTGTTAGACGGTCTGCGTACGGCATCTGTTTGAGGCCGGTAATCCTCTTTCTGAGGTATTTCTGCAGCCTTTCCAGTTGTTGTAGATGTCTTGTGAGGTACATATCAAAAGGGGCGTTGTACACTATTATGGGTCTAATGAGTGACAAGTAAATGGGAACAATGACCTCTTTTTTTCTAGATGAGAAACCTTTTGTGATGAGGTGTGCCATGTAGAAGGATTTCCTGACTACTGTGGCGATGTGATTATCAAAGGAGAGACTACTGATCACCTGTGTCCCAAGGTCTCTTATCACACTTTCAGTGTTAGGTATACTACCGCCTATGTTGTAGTTCATGGGTACAGAGTTTTTACCAAAGGGGATTGACAATGCACTGTTTGGCATTGAGCTTGAGGCCATGGTTTGACACCAGGCATCTGTCTCAGTGAGGCCTTTTGTAGGATGTCCATATCGTTAGGAGTTTCGATTATGGCTCCTAGTTTGCAGTCATCTGTGAACTTTGTTAACCAAAAACCTTCTGTGTTAGCCTGTACTTCAGAGAAGTAGATACCAAACAGGAGAGGACCCAGGACTGAACCCTGTGGTACTCCACTTGTCAGTGGTCTGAAGTCGGATTTGGAGTCTGCTGACCAAGGAGCTCCTCCACTCATGGGATTTTACTCTCTTTGGCAACAGTTTCTTCCTTCTGTTGTACAGTTTGTTTATGGCAGGGGGAACATCAGATTGGCTTTCTTTTTTTGGAGGATAGTGTCTTGGTTCTGTTTGGGATAGCACGATCCATGCACTCATGTTAGTGCTTATAAAGTGCAATTGTGTAGGATTCAGTAGTCGTAACTGTATTGTCCATCTGCATGGGTGTCATGACGTTCACCACTTCTGTCTTAAAAAGCATGGAGTTGGCTTTGGGAAAAATTTTTACCATGGTTTCCTTAATGGGGGGTGGGGGCAGGATGTGGATATCTAGGGTAATTAGCTTATGGTCGGATCGGACCAATGAGGCGTTGACTTCATGTGTGGAACACTGGTCACTCATGCTGGTAATGACTAGATCTAGGATATTGTTGCTCCTGGTGGGGGTGTGAATAAGTTGATCCAGGGCATTGGAGTTTATGAATTCCAGAAAGCGTTGAGCAGAGGAGTTGGTACATGAGTAGTTTTCCCAGTTAATGGTGGGGTACTTGAAATCGCCCATTATTAGGGTGTTTGGTTGAACCCTAATATTTTCCAGTACATCAAGAAAAGAGGAGTGGGAATCCTGGGACATGGTGGGTGATCTGTAGCAAGCTACAATTTGGATTGCAGTTTTGCCCAGAGTTAGTTGCACTTGGATAACCATGGCTGCATTATGCTGAGCAACTAGCCTGGAGGTTTGGATATCCTTAATGAATATGGACATACCTCCGCCTTTGGTGTTCCGGTCCAGGTTACATGTCCAAAAAGTGTGGTATGAGTTATAGCCTGGTAGTGCAGGGGTGCTCTCTGGAGCCTTGAACCATGTTCTCAGTCACTGTACAGATATCGATATTCTCCATTTTAAGGAGTGCCTCGAGTGAGGGCATTTTGAGATTTAGACTTCTAGCACTGAGTAGCATCACATTCAGTTTTTGCTTGCCTGTTCCTGTTATGGTGGTAAATTTGTCATTTGAACCTTGTCTAAAAAAAGGAACTATAGGGGCAGCAAGAAACTTAGCCAGTATGTGGAATCCCAGGGGGTGACAGGTGCAGGCCATCTCTGGCAAAGCATTGTGGTCTGTCGACCATGTCATCCCAGGCAGACAGATACTGGATCCCTTTAGAATGGCACCAAAAGCTTAGCCAATTATTGAATTCAATCATTTTGTCCTTGTACTGTGGCATCATTCTGGGTGATGGCAGAATGCTACTCAGGGCTACGGTCATACCTGCCTGGGCTACAAGATTGGAGAGCTCTTCCATGTCTCTCTTCATGTAGTCCAGGGATGTACGTCTCAGGTTGTTCACACCAACATGGATAATGACAGAGTCATATTTGTACTTGTTGTAGAGTGACCCGAGTGCGTGGGTTATGTGGAGGATCCTGGCACCCGACAGGCAGTTGACAGTAACCTTCTCCTTGTTTAGCCTGGTGAGTGGGACATCACTATGCCTGACTATAGAGTTACGTATGACTAGAGTGTTGGGTACGTTGTTTTGCCTTATTGGCTGTGGTTGAGTGGCACACTGAGTCTGCGGGTTAGGTGTCATTTGGGTTGTGTTAGGGGGTGGAGGTTGCTTGCATTTCTGCTTTGGAGGTCTCTGTTGCTTGAGCAGATTATTATTGAGAGCCTCCATGAATGCTTTTGTGTTTCTGTGTGTGGATTTTGGTGGTGTAGATTTAGTGAGACTATGTGATGAGTGTGGTGTGGTGCAAGTGTTTACCTTCTCCTCTTGACTGTCAAGTTCAGTCTTGATTGGAGAGAGCTTTACCTCCAGTTTGGCTAGATAAGTGCATCTCTCACAGATTGTAGTGTTGGGTGGTAGGAGGAGAGGGGTGTCTGTGTACATGAGGCATTTTCTACATTGCCCCAAGATGCCCATATTCATCAGATAGACAGGAGAGAACACTGGGAGCTGACCCTTGGACATGCCTGAATAAGAAACTATTTCCTCTAGACAAGTGAGGAAAGTGAGTGTAAGAGCTGTTTTTCTCTAAGCAAGTGAAGAAACTAAGTACCAAAACTGTTTTCCTCTAGGTAATGAGGAAGGTTGAGTGCTGTAGTAATTAGTAGGTTATTTAGAGCTTACAAGTTCTGAACAAGTGCTGATCACGAATAAGCAAATTCAAGTGCTAAAACTAAGAATCTGTATCTGGACTAAACTAGTTACAGGAAAGGGGGGGAAACAAGTGCAAATACAGGCTTTTAAATCAGAAAGTTGTGAGAGATGGAAAAACTGCCCAAACGGCCAATAAGTACAATTTCTGGGCCAGAAACACTCCTTATGTGGTAGATAGGTTACCTAGTGCTTACCACTCCCACTGATAAACTAGAAGGCTTCCCTCCAACACAGAAAGCTTGGGGAGGGCTCAGAAGCTTACATACAGTCCTGGGTACAGCAAATCTGAATCTGGACTACACTAGTTACAGGAAAGGTATTTTTTTGTTTATACATACAGAAAAGTAGATAAAACAGCAGTCAAAACAATTCAAATGCAGTGCAAGCTACCACAGTATGTAGCAATGTTAGACCAAACAGTTTAAAAAAATGCAATTAAATTAAAAATGACTAAAACCAAGTGCAGATATATGAGAATGGGTGAGTGTGTCTGTCTGTGATTGGGTGGCGGGGTTGTACAGAACAGTGTGTGTGTGTGTGTGTGTGTGTGAGCGTGTGCACACACACATATATATATATATATATATATATATATATATATATATATATGTGTTTATGCATATATATATATATATATATATATATATATATATATATATATATATATATATATATATACACACATACACACACACACACACACACACACACACACACACAGGGCTAAAGTCTCCAAGACAAAAGAGCAAATCCCACAAGAATGGTATGGACAGTACAGTTGCATTATTTATTTATTTTATTTATTTATTTTATTTTATGTTACATTTGTTTACCAGGAGAGTCTGACTGGGCTAAAATCCCCGAGAAAAAAAAGGCCGAGGAGAAAAGCTCCAAGGAGCACAAACAATGAATTTAACAACAGACTTACACAAACAACAGACAAAAAAGCATTACATAAACAAATAAGATACAAAAGTTGGTTTTTAAAAGTTGGTTTTAGCTGGTGACAATACATAATGCTTAAAAGTAATATGATAAACAAGTAATATGTATGCATTAAATATGGGAGAAGCGGCGGAGAAATAAGGATAATTTTAATTTTTTACTAATGGATTAACACCAAAAAAATGAGTAGTATTTCCAACAAATACCAGATCAGCCATATTACCAAACCATACCAAACAGTGTATTGTGTGTATTGAGCTGTGCCAGTGCAGTCTTTGGGAGAAAAACTGATGTTAGGGTGTAATCTGTGTATGAACCCGAGGAAGACTGATACAGAAGGTAGGAGGAGAAAAGATTTGTACTTTCTGGGATGAACTTGAACTAAAAAGGATGATGACGGGGTCTTTGTATTCAGATAAGGATATAAGTGGAGCTGCATAAGTCCTAATTACTTGTAACAAGTAGATGTTTGAATTATTCTCTGCATCACTGGCATTTTAGGTTATCTGTAAAGGCAACACAGTCCTTGCTAGCTTTCAAAAGATCAGATTCCCCTCCTTCTCTCTTCTTGACACAGCTGACTGGCTGAGCATAGCCTGAGAGGGAAACCTTCAGCTATCACAGGAAGTGAGTGTTCAGGCTTTTTTGCTTCAGCAAAGGAGGAGAGGAAAGTATCTGAGGCTAGAATCATCTAGCAAGAGTAAATCCACAGCCAATAACAATAACATATAAAAAACAAATCCAACAGCAGCCAAATCAAACAGGTTGAAACCCACCTCTACTATGCACAATCTGAGGCATGGCGGGTGGTTGCTGTCACTGAGACCATGAGGAATTCTAACATCTACTAAGTAAGACTTATGCAACTGTAGTACATGTTCATCATTCTCAATGGCATTTTGGGAGCATTCCCAAAGGTTGCCCACACCTGGGTGATGGAAGTATAATGCTGTAAGAGGACTGGGAAATGGTCCTAGCAAAACCTGTTCTGGAGCTTTAAAAGTAATCCAGTTTGTAGTGCTCTATGAATACATGAATAGAGGACCAGGTTGCTGCCTCTAAAATGTTTCTAGAAGTCTACTCCTTTCGAAAATGCCATAGAAGGGGATAAGTCCCGAACTGAGTGAGCCTTTACCTTGCCTGGAAGAGGACTGCCATTATGCAACAGCTTGCTTAGAGACAGGTTAACCTTTCTTAGCCCCCATAGAGGGAACAAAAAGCTGCACTCCTAAAGAGCTTTCTCCTGTCTAGGTAGTACTTTAACTGTCTTGGTGGATCCAAGGTAAGTAGAATCTTCTCTCTTGTTTTTTTGGATCAGGATGCAAGGTAAATTCAGAAACAGCTTTAGGCATGAATGATGTAGTGTGCAACACAGCCCTGTCCTTATGAAAAATTGGATAGAGCTGTCCCACCATGAAAGCTTGCAGCTCAGCAGCAGCTTGCAGCTCAGAGACTTGCTTTGCAAATGCCAGAGCAATAAGTAAAACAGTCTTCCAGATAATGAACCATAAACTAGCCTGAGTGGCAGGTTCAAAAGGAGCTAAGGTCAGTTTTTCAAGAACAAGTCTGATATCCCAGAGAGAGAAATTTTCTTTCAAGGCTTGTCTCAAAGTACCTTACACCAGTATTTAAAAAAAACAGAGGGATCAACACCCTTTCAGAACTGCTTATATTTGTTAGACACCACCTAGAAAAACTCTTCTACTTGCAAAAGTAAGATTTTTCCAGTTTTAGGCTTTTTTGTTTCCTTAAGTACCTGCTGCACATTCTCATGGAACAAGTGCCTGAAGAGTATCAAAACAGACTCAACCAGGATGTCAGCTGCAATTGCTCTACATTAGGGTGTACCACCTTGAGCAGTGTGAGCAGCTCCAGCCTGTGAGGAAACGAATAATTCTCCTTGGCCAATTCCATTAAAAGAGAGAAACAAGTTTGCCTAAGCCAAAAGGTGGTTATCACAATGATATTTGGTAATTCTTTCTGAATCTTTAAAAATAGCTTGGGAATCACTGAAAAGGGTGGAAATGCATACAAACACATTCCCAGCAACAGAAATGATAGAGCGTCTGACTTCCAAGCATGCTGCGATGATGTCTTGAAAATAATTTTTAAAGTTGTCTGTTGTGGAAGGAGGAATACAGCTCTCCTTGACGTGTTCTCCACATCTGGATTAAGTTCTGGAAGACCTCTACATGGAGCTTACAATAATGAGGGCCTGTCCAGGATCTGCTTAGTCTGACTCTCACTATGATTTGCACTGATGGAATGCATGAGCCCAAGAGAGTCAGAAAAATTCTGTTGAGCCAGCTCCCAGGCCATCATTTACAACTGGCAAAGTGGGTATGACCTTGTTCTCCCTTGCTTTTTCAGGTACATCATCATGGTAGTGTTGTCTCTGACCACTAGAAGAGGATCCAGAGTCCACAACTGGTGAATAACTTTTAAGGACCACACAAGCCTTGCACTTGAACTACTACGGACTCTACCAAAATCTGAAGTCTATCTGGATAAATTGGACTGAAGTCTGAAGTGAGAAAGGGAGTCCTGGATTTAGAGACTGTTGATTCCACTACCATTGCACTTTCTGTTTCACAAATCCCAGTACAGGCACCTGGAAATCCAAGGGATGAAGCTGCTGAATCCAACAATTCTTCAAGTACAATTGAATTCCTCTCATCTGACTAGTGGTTTCATGAGGATCATTGATGCCATGAGGCCTAGAGTTCTGAGGAACTCTTCTGCTGAGGCCACGGCTAGCAGAGACAAATCCAATACAATGCCCTGATAAGTCAGAACTTAATATTCTGGCAGGAAGGCCATACTTTTTACTGTGTCTATCAAACACCCAGGAAAGCAATTCATTGAGAGGGTGTGAGGAAGGACTTTTAAAGTTTAAAATTGAAACCCAGTTGGGAAAGTAGGGATGTGACCTTGTCTAAGGACTCCAAGAACCTCCATATAGTACCTGTACAAACCAGTGTCATCTAAATAAGGAGAAATATGGATGGTTAGGGTTCTGCAGTAGGTATCCATTTGGACAAGACACTTTGTAAACACACAGCCCAAAGGGTAATGTAGAAAACTGATAATGTATGCCAGACATACCGGATCTCAAAAATTTCCTGAAAATGGGAAGAAGAATACAATGATAAGCATATTTGAGATGTAAAGTCACCACAAAACAGTGCTCCGAAAGCAATGTTAAGATTGACTGTAAGGTAAGCAATATGAATTTTGGAACTTTTATAAAGATGTTGAGAAAAGACAAATGTAGGGCAGGTCTTCAGGAGTGTTCCTTTTTTAGTACCAAAAAGATTCTGGAGTAAAATCCTTTGTCTTTGCCTGTCACAGGGACTGGTTCTATGACCTATACTTCTATCATGTGATAGGACAGAGAAGAAACAGCTCTGACTGGTCTGGTGAGGGTATTGGAATGCCCCTTAATGGGGGAGGATTTTCTATCCACTACCAAGTATTTTTATTTTTATTTAAGATTTAATTACTGGGAAAGTTCGACTTGGAACAATGCCAATTTAAAGTGGCGGCCTGGGAGAAATGCTCTAGACAAGTCTTTAAAATGTGGGAGGAAACTGAAGCACTTGTAGGAAATCCACACGAATGCAGGGAGGAAATGCAGACTCCACATAGAAGGCACCCCAGCTGAGAATCGAACCGGGGAACCTCTTGCTGTGAGGCGACAATGCAACCACTGCGCCATCCACATATCCCTCTCTGAATTATTCTCAGAATCCATTCATCTGATACTACTGGGGAAAGGAGGAAGAGAAGAAATGGGGGGATAAGTGTACTCTGTAACTTGGCATAGTTATTCTTTTGCAGGGGGTTATTCTTTTTTGGAAGGGAACCACTCTTGTTTGGTTTCAATGAATTATACACCTGCCATTTCCTTTTGGATCCTTGATGTTTGTTTGGCTGGGATTTTTGTTTATTTTTCCCCTTGAAAGAAGATCCCTTTTTGGAGAGAACTTGGATACATGAAACATTCTAGATACCCATTCCTTAATTGGTTTCTATTATCCCACTGTTTGAGAATCTGTATAACAGAGGGTCCAAACACCAATTAGGAACTTAAAATTGCATTCAAAATTTCATTTTTTAAATAATTATGCTTATGTAATCAGGCATACCATCTTAATAGGTTCATAGGTAGGTAATAGGCTATCTGCCCGAAGGCATTTATAAGCCTAGCTAGAATTGTGTTGGCTTTCGCCACCCCCCTTAGATTAGTTCCCTGTGCCTCTGTCCAGCAGAGCCATTGAAGTGATCCCTGGGGTAAACTTTCTATTTCCCATCCACTCGTCAAGGTTTCACTTGAAGAGCATTAGCGAGGAGCTCTGCCTAATGTAGATTGGAATCTTGTTCCAGAGCATGGGAAGTCTCTGGGACAGGAATCTATCCTTCCTGCACTTCCTATTAAAACAGAAGCAACAGTATTTCTCAAAACTGTATCTGCACATTCAAGCACACTTCTAAAAACAAGTTTTGAAACCTGAGTCAAATTAGACATGCTTTCATTCATGTTAGACTTTTGATCTGCGGGTAAGGATGCAGCAAAATCATCCAAATCATTCGCACACTGTCAAATAAATTTCTACATATAGCTTTGATAATTTAACATTCTAAAGGGCAGATTAGTAGAAAGAGACATCTTTCTGACCAGAGGATCTATTTTCCTTATTTATCAGGTGGTGTTGGATTACATGAAACCAAGGTTTATTTAAGCAGGCAGCAGGGTCAGCAGTAAAATGAGAAGAGAGCCCTGTCATATCGGAGGAGAGCCTATATTTTTTCTGAGCATTTCATGGGACTGCTTGAATACTGGTGTCCTGCAGGCAGCTTTTATAAACATCTTAGAAGACTAGTAACATGACTTGGGGGACAGCCACAGAACTGGATATCTCATCCTCTATAAGGTTAAGGTAGTTCCAGACTGCTGCCAAGCAAAGGCATCATTAAATTTAGCAATCAACTGAAGAAATGTAAACACTTGTTTGGAATTAAGCTCAGGTTCACCTTCTGGAGTGACTGGACATTAGGAGGACGTCACTGTCCTCATTAGATTCCTCATCATTGTCTGAAATAGCAGAAACCCCTATAGACAAGCTAGCACTACAACCATGTATGAGGACACAACCACCAGAATTAGCTATCTGGAAAACACGCTAAACCAAGGATACCACATAAGCCTTATAAAAAGCTATAATCTGATTATTGGCTCTATGATGAAGTTTCCGTTTCCTTTTCTTGTGAACTTTACAACTAAAATATCTTGCAAAATGGTGTTATGTCTAGTAAGGGGTCTTCTACCCCAGACTACTCCTGCACCTAAATGGTTTGTTCTCCCATACCTATATCAGGTACTGGAAGACCCAGAGGATGTGTCTAAACCTCATTCCACAGTGGCTGGGAAATAGAGGGAGATGGGAGAAAGGTAAGGGGTCTGGCAGCAGAGAAGTGGCCCAAACAGAATCACTAATCATAAGCTGAAGTGTGTTTTTATTTTCTTTCATTTTAGTTGCAACCAATCTGATGGGGGCTGGTGCAAATAGCTATGATCCATCAAGTAAGGGAAGAGCACACCAGTCAGAATAATAAACTGACAGTACTGGATAATACATCACAATAAACATTCCATTTTTAGTTAAAAAGTATGTCTTACACAACTAAACTCTGCCAAACTCTCCTATTATCAAAAAAAAAAAAAAAAAAAAAAAAAATACACCTTGAAATGTGTTCAGAATTCTTTTACAAATTACAGAAGTTAAGAACTTCCAGTACAAAGTCCACACAAAGTGCCAAACCAGTGTTAAAAATTAGCTCCACAAATTTAACCATCTTAAACTGCCATAAAATAATGTTTAATAGCAATTTAAACTATATTTTATTGTCAGAGTAAAATCTCCACAGTACGTTCATATAATTTCATTCACAGTAAAAGTGTGATCAAATGTTAAAAAGACACAGAATAGAGTCATACATATAGCACATGATGTATAAATGTTAAACAGTCTAAGTTCTGCAGTATTTTCCTGTCAAAAGATGAAAATAATGTACAGGAACAACAGAAGACAGGGACAGGCACAATTAATCTGCAGTTCTGACCAATCGAGAGAGACCCTAGTGTCTAATACCATACACATATTGCACTACTGAGAGAAATGCTGAAGTTTTCTTCAGAAACAGTAAAAAGAGAAGTTATGTACTCACCATAAAATTCCATGCGAGTTGTTCATCTCCCATTCATTCTTACTGAAGGGTTTGGAGCCGATCCATGGCTCAGACTCGGCCAAAATGCAAAAGCTCAAGGTCTTCAACCAGCTCGTGGCCTACTCCCTATCCCATGATGCACTGGTGCTTCCCTCAGATTTTTTTCTGCTGCTAACTAATGAAAGTAGACACAATTCTTAATAGTACTATCAAGAGTAAACCAGACAAAGACCAACACAGCCATGACTTGTCCAACTTCTCGGTCCCCAAGAAAAAACTGGAAGGGGGTCAGGAGGGTGGGACGTAAGCATGAAGTTGAGATGAACAACTCACATGGAACGTTACGGTGAGTACATAACTTCTTTATGTAAAGTTGTTCCATCTCACCTTCATTCTTACTGATGGGATAGTGTACCAAGCACCATCTTTTTCGGGTGACTCACGAGAGTATATTCCTCAGGACAGTGGAACCAAAGGAGGCCCTGTCCCTGGAGGCCCTATCCACTTAGCAATAAGTGATGAAGGTATAAAGCCTGGACCACATGGCTGCTGCACAAATGGAATCTATTGGTAATTTAGCCAAAAAGGCTGAAGATGTGGAGACAGCTCTAGCTGAGTGGGCCTTTACTTTCTGATGCAATGGCATATGGACAGAACTGTATGTAAAGGAGATGCAATCTGATAACCATTTTGATAAGGTGTTTTTTTTACCACTGGAGCACCTTTCTTTGAATCTGAAAATGAAACAAAGAGC
>NC_056737.1:407816480-407911513 GCF_019279795.1 Protopterus annectens
CAAAACCAGGTAGGGCCCAGTGCTGGGTCCTGTGGTATACCACTGATAACTTTTTTTTTTTAATTTCAGAAGAGGCACCTGGTACTCTAACTGTATGGGTTCTGTCAGACAACCAGTTAGCTATCATTATACAACAATAATTTATGCTCATATTTACAAATCTATCTATATTTTAGGTTGAGAAACAGTGTCAAAGACCTTAAGCATTGACAAGTATAGTATATGGACTGCATAACCACCATCCACTCGTTCAGTGAGTTTTTCAAAGATATTGAGGAGGTTAAAGAGGCAGGATCTCACAATAACAAAGCAAAATTGAAAAAAATGTTAACTATGTTCTCATCAATGCCCAAATAAATGAGGTCTGACATGATATATTCCAAAGTTTTACATGTGAAGCTAGTGCAAATAATGGATCTATATTTACTATGATGTGTGTTTGGGCCACCCATCTGTAACGGTATTACAATGTCCGTTTTCCAAACTTCAGGACTGTAACCAGTGGCGAGTGTAAGATTAAAGAGGTTAAGAAGGGGTCTGGACCGATCATACTTGGTACTAATAATCAGGCAACATGGTATGTTTTCTGTGATTAATGAACAAATACACAATAGAGAAAGTAAGATGGGAAATGAGCAGTTTGGATTTAGATCAGGATGCAGCACAAACAACTCAATATTTGCAGTGAGACAGACAGTAAAGAAGAAGCCAGAGATGAGGAAAGAGTCTAACTGGACATTCCTCAACTTAGAGAAAGCATATGACAAGGTGCAAAGAAAACTGATTTGGGAAGTCCTGTAGTGGTTCAACATCTCAGAAACAATGGCAGAATTATTGCAGGGTATGTAAATGGACCCAAAGGGAAAGAAACCTGGGCAGTTAAGGCAGAGCAGTTGAGGAAGTGCCCGAGATGGATTTTTGGATGTACACTATTGGAGAAATTAAGAAATAAAGACACCAGAGCAGAAGCCAAAGTAGCTCCAATTGCATAGAAAGTCAAAGAGAACAGAGTATGGTAGTTTGGGTACATGTGGAGAAAAACAGATGGGGGTTTGGTGAAGATTATTTTGGACAGATAGGAATAAGGCAAGAGGATTCGAAGGAATCCAGCAAAGAGATGGATGGATTCTGCAAGAGAAGACCTGTGACAGCCAGGCTGGACAGTAAGAAGGTAGGACACCAACACTGAAGAGAGAGAGATGTGACAGTTGACACAGCACCCTGACACCATACAGAAAATGGGAAAAAGGGAGTTGATGATGGTATGTTAACTGCACCTGTGGATGAGGTGTTCTTAGTTTTTGAGAGGTCTGTGAGGACTTGCTCTATTGTAATAAAATGGTGTGGCTGAGAATGAGGAATTTGTGGAAAATCTAACTGTGGGGAGAGTAAAATTTGCCTGCTAAGATATTTGAGATTTCATTAGGGTCAGAATGGGCATTATATTTTGTGGACTAGCTCTGAACAATGATAGCTATTAATTCGGAGCTTGTTGATCTACATTAAAAAATATGTAGTTATTTTTACTTTTAGTAGCCATTTTAAGTTCATATTCAGCTGTGAGCTACCTAGTGGATCCTTTAAGCTTTTTTCTGGTTTGCTTAAGTGTGCTCTTAACGTAGCTAGAATTAGACTTGTTAAAAGCATTAATGTCCTGTTATATCATTTATTTGACAGGTATTCCATCACAGATACCCAGTTATTGCAGCTGTCCTTCACTAGCTAGAACTTAATAAATTTACTGCTACTCACAAAATGCTGCAATACATTGATAAACAAATAGGCATTCATACAAGTTTATTTGTTAAGTGAAATTTGAAGTTTTTTTGGCTCCCTCACAGATATCAGCTGTTCCCAGTGTCTCCATTTCATTGCCAGGTCTACTAATCTCTCACATCTCCCATGGGCTTTCTTTGACTATGGACTGGGACCAGCAGGGAGAACAAGGCATCATTGGACACAGTCATACAACTACTAAGGGAGTGTTTCACCTATTTTCCCCATCCTTGCACAAACCCAGTAAGACTCCAAGGGAGGGGCATGCAGTGAGCATCATCTTTGAACCACCCCATGAGTTTCACATGGGGCTGTCACCAGTAGGATGCATTACTCATCTTCAGCCAGCACCGTACAGGTTCTTCCCCAATTTTCACAGGGGAAACCAGAGTGCGTGTGTGTGTGTGTGTGTGTGTGTCCTGTGACATGCACACCACACTACTCTACCCAGGTAGGGCACACCTATCCTCTCTGTCTGCAACATCAAGCATTGAAATTGCTATTTGAACTCGGAACACCTGGACTATATTTACGGCTTTATCCCTCAACACCACGTGCAGTCATAACTCCTTATTTAAAGGTACCTATTACATTAAAACCTTTATTTCATTTACATCTGCTTGGATGACCAATTTTCTTAGCAAGATGAATGTTATCATTTATGTTTGATCCAAAATAGTAGCCATGTGTTCAAGTATTTATGAAAACTTTGAACAATTAGACTGAATGACTATTTACAATAACATAGTACTTTCCTTTCCTAAGGGAATGTTTACCTTTAAGCAGTTGCATATTTTTTTTAAGGAAAAGATGGCCTATATCAGCATCTGCCTTGTTCTCAGGCATGATTCTCACATCAATTAAAATTCCAGTTACCTTATATATCATTCAGTTAAAAGTATCTCATACAGTTTTTATATAGCAGTTCTATTAACCGGTTAACCTCCCTGCAAGAACAGGTTAAGTAATTATGTAAACCAATAACTACAAAAATTGGTAAAAATCTGAAAAATAAATAACCTAAAGGTCAGGGATGAATAGAACACCTTTATTAAATGTCAAACATTTTTCAAACAGAATATATTTGGATTTAAATTTTTAAACTGGCAATTAAAACCTGCATATTACTAATTCATCTCCTGAGATTCAATGTTAGTTCTGAGTAAATTTAGATATTTACTATCTAATTTGTTGAATAATTAGCCTGTTGACTGCTGGTTTTCCTACATAAATGGTTGCTGGTGACATTAAGTGAATTATGCTACAGTCAAGCTACAGAGTGCACTTTGGACATGGTTGTACGACCATGGAGTTTTAAGAAGGTACAAGGCAGAGTTTTCACATCGGGGGGGGGAGTATGGGGGCAAATCTTCATGCAAAAATATAGTTAATTTTATATTTGTAGAGATTAAACGGGTTTACGAGTAATTTATGATTTTATTTTTATGGAATGTGCTTGTGATTTGTAAGGACTGTGTTTGCAAATGTAAATCCACAGATATGCATTTGTGATCATTTGCACATTGGTTTTATTTGGAAAGTAGATTGTCTCGAGATGATTGTCACTGTTGAAGTGACAACTTGACCCCAGGTGCAAAATGGGGAAAATGGGATGAGTATGGATAGATGGATTTGTGCTTTTGGTAAGTTAATAGTAAATAAACAGCAAATGTTTCACATTTTGATCTTTTTTATTAGATGACCTGGATCAGGATGAAGTGCAGTTGTTGTGTCTTTCGGCTTTTCCCGGTTAGGGGTCGCCGCAGTGTAACTTCGGTCCGCTAATGATTGGCAGTAGATTTTTACATGCTGGCTTGCTGGGCCTAACGCACAACCTTCAATGAAGGAACACCCATTCACGCAGGTCAACACACAGACGCTCTAACTGAGAATCGAACGGGCAATGTCTAACTGTGAGGCGACAACGCTACCTCAGCATCACCACAGCAGTATCAGGATGAAGTGCAGTACTTGACTGTTTTTGATACAAGGCAAATCAACAGCTGATATTGTCCACAGATGGTAACAGACTCAAACACCAACTTTTAATAAGGTCGCTGGCATGGCACAGTTCAGCTGAAATCCCAAGCACATAAGGTGCGCTGTAGTAATAAAAGTGTGTGGTATGTCAGACCTGTAAGCTCCTAGGTGACCCATAAACAACACCGTCTTGGTTACGTCTGGTTTGTGCGTCAGCCTTATGGCAGACAAGCAGGTTTGTTTACTGTCATGCACCTACCTGTGGCCGAAGTTCGTATTATCCAACAATTATACATTAGTTTTCATCAACTCTTCAAAAAGAAAATAGAAAATAACAGCAGATCAATCAGTTAACAACGTTTTGTCTTTGTAACTGGTTAACACTGCCTATGACCTGCAGTACAATAGCTACACAGTTTTTAGTTCTCAAAGTTTTTCTGCTGAATTTTTAACATGGCAGGAGGAACACTGATACACACAAAATGCAAAGGTTCTGAAGAGTAGCACACCATTCATTTTAATAGGTCACTGCTTGTACTCAGACAGAACTAAGGTTCATGTAGCCTACACCTTTATTTGGAAAACTTCTACATGATGTATCCCAAATTGCTGTCACCCTTCCTTTGTGTCATCTCACTGATTGCCTACTTATATAGCATATGGCACAATTACGGCTAAGTCCTTTTCCATTTTTCTTCCCAATACATCACTTTCCACTCCATATCTTTCCAACGGGAGTGTTAAGAAGCCCATTAGCTTGCACTAAACTGTTAAGCTGATAAGACATTTGCCATACAGACTCTTTTCCTCTTTTCATATCCCTATCCTACACATTTTGAGGCTCTTAGTAATGTCATTTTAGTAAACTGCATCCATTCCTTTTTCCTTTTTAATAATCAGTCCATTTCAGCCTTCTTTTAAGAAACATCTGTCCTTATAAATACTTTACCAATCAGCTGTTTCATATTTCTTCTCCAGTCTCCATGTGTCCTGTTCTATGATATAACATCTTTACTCATAATAAAGCAGTTTGCCACAGGGATGAGGGCTCAAATTACTCCAGACATCTTTAAGGGAAATCTGTGGCTGTCATGCGTTTCTGAACATTCCCCTGTACCTTCATACTCTCATAGCTACTTGGGAGTTTTTCAAAAGACTGAGGGTTGAAAGTTGATGGAAAACCACAAGACAAAAGACTCATTACCAAAGAATAATACAAAAAGGGAAATTCCTGTTGCTTCACTAAGACAGCATATGAATTTCCTTTGTACATGCAAATATACACAGCCAAGAATATGTGCAGCTGATATTCCACACAGCCTGGAGTATCTTCAGGTAGCAGGAAAATAAATAAAATATTCCTCATCTTAAATGTTTTATGCTGTGTGTGTTGTTGCCTTTAAACATTAAACTGTACATCTTTCTCTGCCTTTCTGTTACAAGTCTTTCAAAACTACACTTCAAGTTTAAGCTTTAAAATCTATAACACTCCGACTGCTAAATATATGCACAACAGTCAATGACCACCAGTGGTTAACCTCATAGATAACTTCATATAACCTGGATAGAAAAGTGGCAAACTGACATTTTTACTCCATAATAAAGTTCATCACATGCATGTAAAAGGAGCAGAGTTGCTTTATTGTGGTCAGTATTAATTACTCATCTCATATATTATGCTAGCACTGCATCTCTATTTTGCCAAGAGTTATCACTACAAAACAACAAAATGTCAAAAAACTACTGTAAAAGAAACAAAAAAAAACTGAAAAAGAAGATTGCTTTCTTAATCCACTGAAAGACAGGTAGCAGTTAAATTAAAGGCAAGGTTTTATGACAGCTGTGATATTAAACTGCTTCATATGCTACTAATATGGACTTTAGCTCTATTTTATATCAGCTAAAAGTAATAAACTTGCAAAAATATGCCTGTCAGAATATACATTAGAAGTAGAAAATGGCTGACAACTACACATTGTTTATATTTATTTATCAGGGCTCCATATATGGGTCCATGTGGATTTTTACGTTTAATCAAAAGCTACTAAATAAATATTGACTGGGTTAGGTAAATCAAAGGTTATGTTATGATGCAAACATCCTGTTGAAATAATGTATAAAAACTTCTGTTACTAAGGTGCTTAAACTGCCTCCCATAACAGATCTTTATCATATGATCTCAAAACAATATGATCAAGACTAAGAAGATCAGATCACATAATGCCATTTGGTTTCTCCTCTGGAAGCTGGAAACACAAACAGTGTTTTTGAAGGGGGATAAGTCCCCCTGCACCACCAACCCCCCTGCATACTATACATAACTCCAAGATTGCACAACACTGGGGAAAGGACAAATACCCAACCCCAAAAATGACGTTTCCCGAGGAGAAGCTGGTTCGACTTTCCAAAAATGTATCTTCTCATTCTCAGTCATATGATCTTGAGATCATATGATACAGACTTGTCCCCTTATATGGAAATTGCACTAGCGGGATATGAAACAAAATCTACTTTACTACAAAAATCTAACTTTTTTGCTTTACTATGTCTACAAATTACAGATGCTGCCACAAAAATGCCTTGTTCATGCAGAGGCAGATATTGGAAAGTGTGTGTGCTTAGTAAAAATTTTTTCAGAACTACAATTTGAAGCATCACTTTCTTTTATCTAGTTTATCAAAATGTACTGCAGATGTATATTCTCTGGGCATCTGTTGGTTATGTAGTATTTTGCAAACACCTGTGGCATTTAACAGTTTGATGGGAGTGAAATAGCAGCATGCATTGTTTAACTTCTAAAAGAATGCATTTTTTCTTCCATAAATTTGTTTCAGAAACACAGTATAAAAATAACACTAAAATTAAAAGAAAATAAATCCCACATAAAATGATAAGCTCCTGAAATCAACAAAGTCTATTAAACAATAAGTATCAATGCAGGTCGAGCTTTGCATTATAAAATAAGGTTAAGAATGACAAAATTAAGCTTAATTATAAATGCTACTATACAATTACACTTTTGGAATACAAGTTTGGCTCTACAGCTAAATATAAGTAAACTAAATGCATCTTTTGAAGGTGAAGATTTGCCACAGTCACTAACAATGAAAACCACTGCCTTTATACCTAAAGAATTTAGTCTAGGGTAACCTATGACATTTTTAGTTTAGGTGTACTGCTAGGGTAACCAAAGACATTTTTAGTTTGGAGGGACTGCTAGGGTAACCTAGGACATTTTTAGTTTGGGGGCAATGATGTATACGACAACAATTACCTACCTTTCAGAAAAAAAGGAAGTCAAAAGCTTTTGCAGTATTCTTGATTTATCTTATTTGTAAGGGTAGAAAATTGTCCTACTGTTACTATAATCAATGGAAGTAGAACTTTTAATAACATAATAATAAACATCATTTTCTCAAACTCTGCATAATGATGGAAACATAAATGAGCCTAAAGAAATGACCAGCATTATCTGTTCAGAAAAATGGTTTCAATGCATTAAAAATTCTTATAAATCAGCTAGCATTTACTAATAACGTGCAAGCACTTCGACTACTGTGAATTTTGTTCCCCTACTTTGTCCCTGAATAATTTATATATATATATATATATATATATATATATATATATATATATGCATGCACACACAAACACATATATATATATATATATATATATATATATATATATATATATATATATATACATACATACATACACACACACACACACACACACACCTGTAGGATTTCATACTGGTGTTCAGTTAAACAATTAACTTATGACAATTTTAAAATTAAATCACTCGAAAAACATTTTGAGCGTATTTTAATGTTTGAGCAACTGATGTTGTAAACCATACTTTGCAATATACTGTAAACGGAAAAAAAAAACAAGTTGAGAATATTATAATTTCACATTAGTTAGGGAAATATGTTAAATAAGCATATCAGGAAAAAGTCTCAAACATAATGTTGCTCAAATTGAAAACACTGCAAGTAAATTATTTCTGTTTAGAAGCAGTTTACTTGAAATTCTTGCAATTATTACAGCATTCTCTTAAGTTACATTTAATAATTTTAGGTACTAACCAACTAACAATGGGTTAGAAGCAAAATTAAAAAAAGGAAATTAGGCAATCATTCATATCTTTGTCTCAATAGAAAACTTATGACATTACTAGAAATGCCAGACATGAAAGGTTAAATAGATTAAGCATGTGTTACTTTTAGGCAGGAAAGTAGCTGTTAAATAATATATGATGAGCTATCCAATTCAAAGGTAATGTTACCAATCCCTCACAGACAAGACAGTCTCAGACAGAAGTATAGGATCCTGACTTCAAAATCTATGTCATTTCACTTCTCAGCAGGAAAATAGCCTTGCTTAATCATTCTAACATTGTGATTTTTAACACGCTGTGAGATCTGTGTGATCTTTCTAGAAGACAAATAACAGGCATTTATTTTATTTTATTTATTTGCAAGTTGATTAAGTAGAAAGCATCTGCTTCATGTTGACTGCACATTACACGTACACTCATTTAAAAAAAATGCAAGGTTAGATTGTTATGCCCATTGTTTCTTATTTAAATACATCAGCAGGCCAGTGCATGAACACCCCAAATAAAAAAACATTGATCATAAAAGGAAGTTATTTTTGTGAATAACAAAGCATCTTTCTTGCAATTTCACTTCACGGTCTAGTTTCCAGTTTGTTTAACTGCAGTACTTAGTATAATTTTTTGCATGCATTTCTTAGCTTTAATACTTACATTTTCAAACAGCGCTTCAAGGGTCTCAAGGTCTACTGTAGAGTTGTCCATGTTTAAAATTGCTGAAAACATAAATTATGACCAATTATTTTCAGTAAAGTATTCTGTGCAAATATTTTTGCTTCACTTATCAGTTTCTATGCCAAGTCACTTTAATGCATTTGCCATATGATTCATGACATTAACACAACTAGAATATTCAAAACGTTTATGTAGTTTTGATCTGCTTCTCTCACATTTCTTTTTCCACTTACCTTTGAGCACTATGCAAGCTATTTTTTGTTATACTGTATCTTGTCCTAAGATGTCCACAAAAACATTTCAAAATGATCTGAAGCTTGTTTCAGCAAGCTTAGTGAGAAAGATGTATTGGAGATCTAGCCATGGGTAGGAAATCACAACATTGTGTAGTGACCTGAGCAGCATTTTACATGTTTATAGACCAAATATTCTTAAGGATGGCATATGCCCAGCTGCACAACAATTGACATCACTCTCCGGTATGTATTAGCAGATTTTTATTAAGTGATGCTAGAGCTCCAAATGACCTAGCAATCACAATACAAAACTGGAGACCTGCCAACTTCCACATGCATGCTGCTAAACCTAAATTAATTACATTGATGTACATAATTGTGTATTATATATGAATTTGTCCTTTTCTGTACTGTTGTGCAATCTGAGTGTGTGTGTATCATAGGACCACAGAATCATAGGAATTTACTAGGCTAATGGCCCTAGGGCCCTTACAAGCCTAACCAAGTTCTACCCATATTTCCACAATTAGCACATATTGCCCCAGTTCATGAGGGACACAGGTGGAACCCCGGGGTGAATTTACAGTTACCCATCCAATCATCCAGATTGTGTCTGAAGAGGGCCAATGAGGTGTTCTGTTTGACATGAAGTGGGAATCTGTTACAAAGGTGTGGCAACCTCTGGGAGACAAATCTGTCCCTCCAGCAGGTTCTATTAATGTCACATACCAGGTTAAGGTCTTTAGAGCAAGTAACCCATGTACCATTTGACTTACGGAGATGCAGCATTTCCAATAAAACAGGGTAACAGATCACCTTGTATGCAAGGCAGAGATCACCTGAGAGTAGTCTGTATGAAACAGGATAAAATGACAGTGATTTCAGATGATACACACAGGATAGACATTGAAGACATTGAATTTACCTTGTGAGGAACCTTTCTGGTCTCTCCAATTGCTGCAGGTGCTTGGAAAGGTACATACCAAAAGGGGCATTGTACTCAATTATTGGACTGACGAGGGAAGAGTACAGGGAGGTTATAACTTTTATTCTGGAGGCAATGCCCTTACCTAGGAGATGAGCAATATAGAATACCCATCTTACTACTGTGGAGACATGGTGATCAAAGGTAAGGATACTGTCAACCTGTGAGCCCAGGTCTCTCGCCACTGAGTGCATACTTAAGGTGTTGCTATTGATGTGATAGTTAGCAGGAACATTGCCCTTACTGAAAGGGATGATAATACATTTTTTTGCATTGAGTTTAAGGCCATGACTTTGGCACAAACATTTGTTGTGTGTAAGACCCTTTTGTAGGATGTTGACATCATTTGGAGATTCTATGACCACTCCCAGTTTGCAGTCATCAGCAAACTTTGTTAGCCACAGACCTTTAGTTTTTGCTTGTACTTTGGAGAAATAGACTCCAAACAGTAGAGATCCCAGGACTGATTCCTATTGAACACCGCTGGTTACAGGTCTGCTGTTGGAGGTGGCTTCCCCTATTTTGAATACACGGGTTCTATCAGTGAGCCAGGTTGTGACCCATCTAATGATATAAGGGTTGATACCTAGGTGGGTGAGTTTGTCAATGATGCCTGAGCAGGAGATAGCATCAAACACCTTGACTAAGTGTAGATAGGCTGTATGCACAGATTTCCCTTCGTCCAGGGCCTTGGTGACTGCCTTGAAGACATCCACCAGGTTTAACAGGCATGATCTCCCTTTGACAAATCCAAACTGAGTAGGGACAAGTGTTTGGAGATTACCTATATCTTTGTTGACAAGGTCCATGATGATTCGCTCCATGGCCTTGCAGATAAGGTTAGTCAGGTTAATAGGTCTAGAGTTCCAGGAGTCAGTGGAAGCACCAGCTTTTTGCAAGGAAATAATAGTGGCCATTTTCCATTCAGCTGAGATAAAGCCAGCACTTATACTAGGATTGAAAAGAGTACACAATGGTGTTGCTAATTCTTGTTGGAGCCCATGTAGGACACAGACTGGGATGTTATGAGGTCCCACTGTTGCTGTGTTTTTGGCCTTAGAGAGGGCATTTACAACCTGCTCTTTGGAGATGCAAGGTAGGGGGCAGGTGGTAGGGATGTCATGGGGTACTTGTGTCAGGACATGGGAGTCAAGTTTTCACAGAACCTGTCAGCCAACAGGTTAGCTATGTCCACAGGCTCAGTATATGTGGTATCATTAACTACCAGTTCGAACAAATATGTGTCTTTCCTTTTAGGTTACAGATGTAAGTAAAGAAAGCCTTATGGTTGTCTTTAGTTGAGGAAGCTAATCTGGATTCATAGTTTGCTTTGAAGGATTTAACAAGAAGTCTCATTCACTTGTTTAAGCTGAGGAGGTAGTGTTTCCAGGTTTTGGGCTCACTCCTTCTTACTCTTAAATAGTCATTTCTTCCTCTTATTGTAAAGCTTGCTAATGGCAGTTGTCCACCAGGCAAATTTGCTCTTCCTTGAGGAGCTTGTTTTGGGTCCTATCAGGTACGGCTGAGGCAATGCAGTTATACAGGTATTTATCATTGGTGTAGATCTCGGCATAGTTGCCAGTTCCATCTGAGGGGGGAAGTGTAGTGAAGCTTTTTATACTATCCTGTAAGAGGTTATAATCTGCTTTGGAGAAGTGTTTTTTTTTTTAGTTTAGTTGCTTGTGGGGGGGGGGGGTCAGGTGGGACAGTTACTTCAAATGAGACTGATTTGTGGTCATTTCTCACCAGGGAAGACTTCACAAGGGGGGGGGGGTGCTACAGTTGTCAACGGATTGTTAAGCACCAGATCCAGGATGCTGGCACCCCTTGTGGGGGTGTCAACCACCTGGTCCAGGGAACTGGAGTTAATGAAGTAGATGAACCTTTGGGCAAGTGAGTTTGAGCATGAGTAATTTACCCAGTCAATGGATGGGTAGTTAAAGTCACTCAAAACCATGGTGTTTGGATGTATCTTGATAGACTCAAGTAGATCCAAACAGGCAGAGTGGGTGTCCTGATTCATGGAGGGGTCCTGTAGCTGGCAATGACTTGAACAGGTGTCCTACCAACAGTTAATTGCACCTGAAGGATCTCCAGGGAATTGTACTGTTTAACCAATCATGAGGTGTGTTTATCTTTAATGAATATTCATACACCCACCTCCTCTACTTTTCATGCCTTCAGTTTGTGGAAGGAGGAGTAACCTAGTATGGCTGGGGTGCTCTCCACATCCTTGAACCACATCTCCGTGTATGTGTTTATGACTCATGCCTCTCGACATCAAAAATCTGGGCAAAGGCCCATGAAAAGTAGGTACAACTGGCCAAAAATCCGGATGTTACTTAACATAACATTTGCATGCATACTATGACTCCACCCACTCTGATGGAATTGCTGGACACCAACATTCAAACATAAGTTGAAAAACAGACAAAAATAACACAAACCTTAACCAGAACAATAGGGTTTTGTTTACTTTAACACTGAATTTGTATAAAGTTTTGCACTTGTATAAAACTAAAATGTCCTGTTCTGTCTCAGTACTCTGTAACTGCAGTTTTAGGACAAGTATAAATAAATGGAAGGAAATTGAGAGCACCACATTGCATCTAAGCCACATGGATGGATTCATACAGATTCAACACACACCACTTTAAATCTAAAGGAAGTTCATGACACATGGGATAGCTACAGAAAAATCCCATTTGATTCTATGGAATGTTTTTTACCTTATAAAAAGAAAAGTCACAATGCTTACCATAAAGATCTGACATTCTGAAACATTTGTTACCACCAGAAGGCAAGAGTCAGATTACTTACCTTTGACCGAACTAACCTGATTCATACACATTAGGGAGAAAAGACCTTGTCCAGCCTTGAATCTAACATTTAGACAGACGTTTGGTCTCATCTTGGCAAGAGAGAGAGACTTGTATGGCACCACATTTAATAGATCTTTTCAGGTTTAAATAATGACACTATAATGGCTTCTGCCACAAAATCAACCAGACTGGACAAGAGTCCAGAGACCTCCTAATCCCACTCACCGGTACAACAAAATGGAGGGTCTATCAAAGTCCAGAGCATTCTCGGATACAAAAATAAATTTGCCTTAGTAGACTATAACCTAGGTGAAGTAACTGACTTTATGCAAGCCTTGAGGTGCTTAGCAGCATCCTCTCCCTCACAGACTAGTATATAAATGCTGGAAATAGTGAGCAAAGCAAGCTGCAATCCTCTGTAGATTACACAGCAGTTTCCCCAAACTTTGGTCTCTAATAACGGTGATATCCTCTAAGATGTAAAGATGACCGCTTTGAAAGCAAAAGTCTTCTGGGAATCTTTACCATGCCATCAGCACTGACAAAATGAATTATCTGGTTGGTGGTTTCATCCAGCAATGTACCATATCAAAAGTCATGAAATGCCAGTTCCTTCTACATTACTGAATCATCTTAACTTATTAACACCTGTGTGGTATGGAATGTCACACCTCTAGCAGCCTACATGCATCCTTGCATTCCACAGCATTTTCTGAAAAATCAACTTAAAGGCACAAGATAAACAAATGTAAATGTTTTGTGAACAATAAAAGCTATTAAAACTGTACAAATAGCAATGTTATCACTAAGAAGTGCTCTTTGCAGTGACAATAGTGCATTCATAGTTTTCCATAAATACTATAATATATTGTTAATTCACACAAACCCAGAATTATATTTTTTGCTAAACTTTCACAAATTGCTTTATCTTGGATAATATAAAATATAGATATATATTATTAGAACACTTTGGTTAACCAAACATAAGCTTTCACATGACAGCAAGAACTTATTTTCTGAGCACATTTATTTAGATATTTACAGAAATAAGAAAACATATAGTACATATATGGCACTCCTATCCTTTCTTAATACTATTTCCTTGGCCAAAGATAACCATAAACTTATCTCCTGTCTCTTCCTTGACCTCTCTAAGGCCTTCGATACGGTCTCTCACTCTACTACTAAACAAACTATCCAAACTCAATTTCTCTCCTGATACAGTAGCATGGTTTGAAAGCTATCTTAGAGACAGATTCCAATCTGTAAAATGGGATACTGCTCTATCAACTCCAGTACAAATACAAATGGAAGTCCCTCAAGGATCCATTTTAGGGCCATTACTTTTCAACATCTTCACAAACTTGCTTTATACCTCCTGCCCACACTCCTCTATTATACAATATGCTGATGACTCTACAGTTATAACTATAACTAACTCTCACTCAGAACTCTTAACAGCTATCCAGTCATCTTTTAACTCAGTAGAAACATGTCTCTCCAACAATCAACTCATCCTAAACCCTAAAAAAACGAAACTCCTACTCTTTCTCCCTAAAACAGCTAACCACATCAAGACCTCCTTCACTATCCAGTCACTCAATAAGACACCAATTGTAGCCAAATCAAGCTCAAAACTCCTTGGTATTACAATCGATGACCAATAGGGTTCCCACCTGTACCACTTTGCGAGGGACAGTCCCTCTTTGGGCAGTTGTGTCCTGCAAAAAATTGTAAAAATGGCAAATGTCCTGAGATTTTTGGGCAAAATTATTTCCTATATTTTATGTAATAGTTGCATAAAACAGTTATTCTGTATCTGAAACACCTAAATGTTATAAGAAACAGAATAAGCAACAACAATGTTACAAGAATAAGCTTTTATTTAGGCAAAAATGTGAAGTTCTGTCCTTTGTACTGGCCATGGGTATGTTTTGGCCTGCAAAATCTGAAATTTGTAACAAAAATGTCCCACTTTGGGTACTTGAAAAGGGGGCAACCCTAATGACCAACTAAAATTTGATCTCCACATAAATAATTGCATCAGGAAACCCCACCTTAAGCTCGGTCTACTATATAGAAATAACAAATGTCTTACTCAGGAAGCTATAATAGCCCTCACTCACGCCTATCTTCTTCCCTGCTTAACATATTGCTCTCAAATTCTTATTAACCTTAACTCCTCTCTCCTTGCTAGACGTCAGACTACTTATCACAAAGTAACTAGATTTGCAACCCAACAACCCTACAGATCTCACCACTGTCTCTCACTAAAATACTTAAACTGGCTTGAAATGCCCTAACTCCTCCTCCTCTCTCAGCTCCAAACCATACAATCAATCCTATATCAGTCATCTTTCTGTCCAGCCTTACACTCTATTATCTCCCACTATGCTCCTACAAGAAACCTCCGTAGCTCTTCCCAAGACCTTCTAAAAATCTACAAGCCCAAATCTAAAGCAGGACAAAACGTATATAGCTACCGCCCTTCTACTGAATGGAACAAACTTCCCCTCGAGATTCGAACACAGGCACATCCCAGTTTAAACTAACACTAAAGGAATATTTCAATAAGAAATGGATCTGCCAATGCTCAAACCCTCCTTGAAAACTTTCCATTCTCAACTTTTCCTCAATCTATGTACTTCTCTCTGTAATAATCACATAACTACTAGTCTGATTTGATAAAAAGAAAAAAACACCTTATTTTTGTACTTTATATTCCTTTCTTCTTAACTAATACATGTACAACCAATTGTTATCTGTATAAGATTTAGCTGTATTTGACTTGTATAAAATCTATAATAATGTACTTAATGTTATACTTGTATGTACTGGAGCTTTTCTCCCCGGGCCTCTGCTGAGAAAGGGCCTCAGCTCAGTCAGACATTCCCGGTCAACAAATGTAAAGTAAAATAACATAAAAATAAATAAATAAATAAATATGCATAATTGTGTCATTAGCAATACAAATAACGCTGAAAATATCTGCAAAGATGTACAACTTAAAGTACCAATATCAAAGACATTTTTCTTCAATATCATCTAAGGTTTCACCAGAGACCATGCAGTAGTTAAGTCACTTATTCTTTAAATATCAAGTTCATATGGCAATATTGCATACTTTCATAATTGCTAACAACTAGCAGTATTTCAAGTACAGTGTGATATAAATGGATATTGACAATGAATTTTCCTGTTTCTCATCATGGTATTTTATACCATACCTGTCAGCAGCATTTAGTTTTTTCGTCTATGAACATATGATCATAAATATGAATAAGTGAGAAACAGTGATTAATTTCTCCACTGCAAG
The DNA here is from genome assembly GCF_019279795.1 of Protopterus annectens. Lineage (NCBI taxonomy): Eukaryota > Metazoa > Chordata > Ceratodontiformes > Protopteridae > Protopterus > Protopterus annectens. Next base: position 407,832,391 of record NC_056737.1, read on the forward strand.
GCATCCTATATTAGCAGTCTTAGTGTCACCTAGTTAACAAACCCTTGTCCTTTCTAATATTGCCTATTACCAACTGATAAGTCACTTAGTTAAAGAAGACAGATCCCAAAAGATCTGGATGCCATAAGGAGGTATGGGTGTTAACGGGAAGTATGCAAAAAAAGGCACTATACGCTTGAATCAGATAACCACCCTGTACTGCAGTCAGATAATACCATTCACATATTTGTATTTTATCTGTCAATACTATGGCTACTATATGTTCAGATCGCAGTCAGTTTAGATCCAACTGGTTTAGGCTTCCCCTCATTGAAATTGATGCCCCTCTCTGATAATTTCTAACTTAATTTCTTCCAGAAACAGTGAGTGCAGCCCTCCAAACCAAGTCTCTGCCAATGTGCTGCATGCTTGAGACCATAAGTAACATGACGAAGTACTCAAAAGTGCACTTATGAATGTCAAGAGAAATAAATATGCAGAAGGATACGAGGGAAAATGTCGTCTACTTTGTGAACTGTAAAAGGATGAAAATTATCTACCACCACTCATGTCATTTATCAGAATATATTTTGTGCTTGTCAAGAGAGGCACATAATTCCTTTCATTCCTCTTGTATCTTGATCCAGAAGGCTCTTAACTGGGAGGGAGGAATAACCCAATTTTGGGTTCAAAACCTAGTCCTTAACGCCAAAATAGTACAGCCTCTGGATAGGTCCCTTCCCTACAACAGATGAAAAAGGATAACCTTTATTTATTTGGGCTGTAACTGTGCATAAAACTGAAATAAGCTTATCAAATACCATCATTTATTTATTTATTATTTATTTGACATTTTTTGACCGGGAAAGTCCAACTGAGCCAAAGCCCTTTTCCAGCAGAGGGCCACGGAGAAAAGCTCCACATAACTAAAAAGTACATTCTACAAAATAAAATACATAGTTTCCTACATACTTTTGTTACATTGCAACATAAATAGCTCAAGACATTACATTTTCCATGATATATTGCATACAGAGTGTAGATGATTGTAGGTGGCAGTAGAAAGAGCAAGAAGATGGTAAAGCAGCTCTTTAGAGTAGAGGTGAGAGTGCAAGTGGAGGGTTAGGAGTCACCAGGGTTAGTATTAACTGTTCAGTAAGACAGTGAAATTCAATGTTGAGTTTTGGAGGTGTTCTTTTTTTTTTTTTTTTTTTTTACAGTGGCAAGTCCAGGAGTTTTGGAGGTGTTCTCTGAGTGCTCTTTTGAATTCAAGTGTATGAGGTATTGTACGTGTGGCCAGGGGGAGTTTGTTCCAGTTTAGGGCAGGGGTGTGACTGTATACAATTCTGACTTGCAGATCGTTTAGGTTTGGATATTTCTATAAGTAGTTGACCAGAGCTCCTGACAGATGAGAAAGGAGAGGTTAGGGGATAAGGAGGACTTGTTAGGATTGTTGTGAATTACAAGCAGTTGAGGATAGAAGGTGGTGTGGGAATTCTAACCAATTCAGAGTCTTGAGAGTATGGCAGTGATGACAGAGATCAGTTTGGTTTGTTACAAATCTGGCAATTTGGTGCAAAAACACTTCCCATCACTAAAAGAACACGATCCCCATGATGAGGCAAGGTGGTGGCAGTATCATGCTTTGGGGTTGCATTTCTTCAGCTGGAACTGGGGCTTTAATCAAGGTGGAGGAATTATGAACAGTTCCAAATACCTGAACTTTTGGCCCAAAACCTTCAGGCATCTGCTAGAAAGCTGAAGATGAAGACAAATTTCACCTTTTAACATGACAATGACCAAAAGCATACATCCAAATCAACAAAAAAAATGGCTTCACCAGAAGAAAATTAAGACTGCAGACCTAAATCCAATAGAAAATCTGTGGGGTGTCCTGAAGAGGGCTGTGCACAAGAGATGCCCTCGCAATGTGACAGATTTGGAGCACTTTTGCAAGGAAGAGTGGGCAAATTTTGCCAAGTCAAGATCTGCCATGCTCATAGACTCCTACCCAAGAACACAGAATGTTGTAATTAAATCAAAAGGTGCGTCAACAAAGTATTAGCTTTAAGGGTGTGCAAACTTATGCAACCAGCTTATTGTACATTTTTTTTATAGTTTTCCCCCAACAGATGTTTGATTTTCAGTTGAATTGTACAGGTTATAGGTCACATTAAAGGTGGGAAAAGTTTTGAAATGATTTATTATGGTCTCATTTTTTCTATCACAAAAACCTGGCATTTTAACAGGGGTGTGTAAATTTGTTATATGCACTGTATATATATATATATATACACACACACACACATATATATATATATATATATATATATTCACACATATATATATATATATATATATATATATATATTCACACACACACACATATATATATATATATATATATATATATATATATATATATATATATATATATATATATATCTATATCTATATATTTATATATATATCTATATAGACACACACACAACTGTGTCTCTCTCTCTCTCTCTATATATATATATATATATATATATATATATATATATATTTTTTTTTTTTTTTTTTTTTATATACACACACACATACATACATACATATATTATATATATGCCCCCCTGCACCCCCCTATTTAAATATACCAACTTCGAGATCGCACTTCAGCGAGGAAAAGGGAAATCTTCCGTTCCATGCTATATGCATAAGCGCATAATGGGAGAATGAAGTCCAGTCACACAACTCGCACATAAAACCAGAAACGATGCAGGGGGACCTGGCTCCAGGCATAGACGTAAGTATATCTCTGTTTTTTTTTTTTTACTTTAAACGCTTCCCTTCACAATTTCGAGTTACTGAAAGCTCGAGATTCTGGGCTCGAGCTTATGAATTTCAAGCTTTCAGTAATTTGATCTTGTGAAGGGGAACCATATATATACACATATACACATACATACATATATATTTATATCTTCTTCTTTCGGCTTTTCCCAGTCAGGGGTCACCACAGCGGATCACCTGTCTGCTCAATGATTGGCAGTGGAGTTTTACGGTGTCGAGTTGCCAGCCCGGTGCCCAACCTTCCACAGAAGGCACGCACATGCACACACTCACACATAGGGCAATTTAGAGTGTCCAATCCACCTACAGCATGTTTTTGGGATGTGGGAGGAAACCGGAGCACCCAGAGGAAACCCACACGACCACAGGGAGGACACGCAGACTCCGCACAGAAGGCACCCCAGCCGAGGATCAAACTGAAGAACCTCTTGCTGTGAGGCGGCAATGCTAACCGCTGCACCACTGTGGCCGCCCTATAGCTCTATACATATATATTTATATGGTTCCTCTTTATAATTTCGAAATACTGAAATCTCGAATTTCAGTATCTCGAAACCATAAAAGGGGAACATTCAAAATCCCAAAACCATGAAATACAAAATCACGAACATATATACACCACACAACACATACACTATCCTACCCACACTACATACACAAACACAACACAAATCAACACACCTACACTATAAATATATATATATATATATATATATATATATATATATATATATATATATATATATATATATATATATATATATATATATATATATATATATATACACACACACAATTTTTTCTATATGTAAATATCTATATATATATATATATATTTTTTTTCGTGTGTGTGTGTGTGTGTGTGTGTGTGTGTGTGTGTGTGTATATATATATATATATATATATATATATATATGTGTATTTGTATACACATTTAATGTCTGGGGCATGGGGTACAGGGGGACTTGCACCCTTGCAATAACACTATTTTATGAGCTGGAGAAATGCTTCTCTTTTGATGGCTGCAACTTGAAAGGTACAGACATTTCGTAAAAAAGAGGAATGCAAAAATGAGTTAAAATTTGTGTGAACAACATGTGGTTGAATTTAGTTTTATATAATGTAGGTAAGTAGGAGTGTGCAGGAAAATTAATGTTCGAATGAAAAACTGGTGGTTGCAAAAATGTGCAGGACTGTGTTATTGCAGTTGTGTTGAATATGCAAGTGTTTGGGGGATAGAGTAGGGGTTAGGTAAGGGGATAGATTCACTGTTGTGCATGTTTTGTGTTAGGTGTATTCTGTGCCTTTTTGTCTTGTGTAGTGCAACTGTAAAGGAAGGTTTTTTTTTTTAGTAATGTCATGCCTAGAGTTAGGGTTAGGGTTACAGCACAAGTCAAATGGTGTAGTGGAAGAAGGTGGCACTTGATTCAATATTTTTGTGGACATGACCTGTGCCTTTGAAACTGCTGTCCACAAAATTATGTTTGCTAAATTACAAAAATTCACTTTAGGAGAAAATGTCACTGCCTGACTCTATAGCTATTTTGACAGCAGGACTTTTTGAGTTTATTCTAACAACCAGCTGTCCACAAATGGTACACTAAATGAGAAGACCCCAAGGCTCTTGTCTTGGACCATTACAATTTTATTTATTCATTGTTAATATTACTGATGACTTGCCTGTCTATGCAGATGATAGTTTATTACTTCAGGTGAACACATGTCTCACAGTCCAGCAACCTCAACTTCAGAAACCCAGCTCTAATCTTTTTCAGTGGTTACAGCAAACTAAACTCCAAATGAACCCCTCCTCTCAAAAATCAAAGCAGTACTACTATGCTTTTTCCTCCCCCCACACACCTCTCTCACCTAAACCTCTGTTATAGGTTATTCCATCTTACTGCCCACAAAGAATGTCCTTCTCTCTAAGCTAAAACACTGTCCTCTTATACTTTCTTTAATCTTTGCTTATAGCACACATACAGACTTCAAGTCACAGAAAATAAAACTGCCAGATTTGTCCTACCTGATAATACCCATATACACCACTGCAACCATCTAAATGGCCTAAATTGGCTACCTGCTATGGAAAAGTCCATTTATCTTCTGTGCCACTTACTATTTGAATTTCTAAATAATAGCTACTGTCCCCCTCTGAAAAGGAAACTCCCTGTCAGGGAACAGTCCTACTCTCTAAGGAATTTGGAGGATAACTTAATATCACTTAACCTCCACCCATTTAAAGCCATCTTTGGTGAATGCATCTTCTCACCAACAGGCTCTGCTCTTGCATCCTGTTTGGTATGTACCTCTCCAAACACATGCACCAACTGGAAAGGCCACAAAAATACCTCACCAACAGAATCCATGGCCTCCAACATCTGTCCTATGTGGACAGGCTCAAATCACTATCACTCTACTCAGTATTGTACAGATTGCTCAGATGTGATCTGTGTCAAGCCTACAAGGCAATCTCAGACCCTGCTCTACTAGAGAATGCTCCATAACTGTATGTCTAACTCCTCATACATTAACCGATCGAAAGGCCTAAATCTAACATGCGATATTAACAAAACCTGCTGGAGAGACGGGTTTGGCTCCCAGAGGCTGCCCCGTCTCTGGAATAAACTCCCCATACATGTCAAACAAAGTACGCTGACCCTCTTCAAGCGCAACCTTGATGAGTGGATGGGGAACCACAAATTTGTCCCAGAGGTTCCACCTGTCTCCCTCACTGACGGGCTACAGGTGCTGATTGAGGTTTCTTTTTAGCCATTAGCCTATGATCCTATGAAACAAATTACCAGGATGTCAAGATACTCTTACTGAGTTTAAGAAACTACTTTTTGAGCACCTCTTCATGGAAGTTGATGGTAAATGCTTTAGGAATAATGTTTAGTCTTCAAAACACTTACAAATATAAAAAAGCTTACAGTCTCTCAACAGCTTTAATTTGCCATTTAACTTTTCTTATTCATGTTCTCTTCTTGTCTCTAGCCCACTCCCTGTAATCTCTATTTTTAACTCACTTTTACTTTATCTTTTCTTTTCAAGGGAATTCAATATTAAACCTTTAAGAAGCAATTTCTTGTAGCCAAACTGTTTTGCGAACCATGCATACTGATAAAACAATGTAAACCAGTTACTGTATTAGAAATACATAATTATATAATAGTCTGCTTTATAAAACTGTACAACTCTATATGAATGGGCCTAAAGCTTTTCAACTATGTAAGCCTAACAATCTATCATATTTGAAGTGTATATCTTATGTTTACTTGCAGTATTTATTGCATCTGGGCCTGGAGTCATGGCTGAAAAAGATAACAAGTACTAAACAAATAATAAATAATCTTAGTTTTATAGCTGGGGTTTACTTATCTAGGATTTTTTCCAGTGAGGGAAAAGTATTCAATGCTTTGTAATTCACTTAGATGAGTCAATATTTTTGTGATATTCTCTTTTTTGTTCCAGCATTTGTAATTCTCTTTTTTTAGTTTTCTGCCTTTCAAGACATTATAATGTGTATGTATATATACACATAAATACATACCTGCACATGTGTTTAGATAGATCTCTCTTTCTCTCAATGTTTGTATACATCAAGAAAATGCATACATATATTTAATAACCAATGAGTGGGCATAGTATACTGAAGATTTACCCACAGATGACATGGTATAATCCAAAGGGTGAAGCCCGAGTGATTAAACAAAGCTAACTGTGGGTAAATCTTCAATATACCCACACCCACAAGTCAGTTATTGCCATTATACAAGGACATTATTAAGAAAGACATTTTCATTAATAATGTCTTTGTATAATGGCATCATTGTGTTCCTCCATGTTGTTTCTTCATTATTCCATTTTGTTGATATACTTTGCATGCGTACCAGACTTATATTACCAAACTTATGCAGTACATCAGTGCTTTGGAAAGCAAGCAACTGAGAAAGAAGGATATTTGTTGCTTTTTAAAAAAAAAAAAACAAACTGTAAAATCCAGACAGTTTAACGTTATGAGAGAGATGGTGCAAAAGTGCAAGGAAAAGGAGGTATATTTCTTTAGTTTTGCAGAACGCCTGATTTCCTTGTACTTCCTCTGCCCTTAGTACATACCCTCTCAATCATTTAGCTCAAGAAATGTCACAGAGCCTTAAATATGGGGGATGAAGGTCCCTATTGTAAATGTTGTTCTTATAAACAGAAACTTGCTAGAACAACAGGTCTTATGCAATTGTGCATTGCATTGTAATATTTAGTAAATTCACTCCTTGGTGATTTGCCAGAAAACCACAGATTTTATGAGGGACAGACCTAAAATATTGAGCAAAAGTTTGAATGCTTGAAACGTAGACTTCCAAAGCATATACTAATAGAAGAAAGTCTGATCACACTTCAGTGACCAGACTTTTTTCTACTGGTATATGCTCAATTTACAATTGGCAAGCTGGTTGGGCTGATCAATCAGTGTGTGCATTTCTGAATACTAATGAGATATATATATGTGTGTTTATATATATCTATACATCTATATATTAAGAGAGAGAGATATACACACAATTATGCATTGTGGGTACACATGCACACACGTGCATATACATCATGAATTATGTACCTGTATATACTTAAAAAAATATATACATGAGAACTCAGGTATGTACTCCTGCTTTGCAGAATGTGAACTAATTATGTCCAATACAAAAGATATTTGTTGCTTCTGATTAACCTATCTTGAATCTTTTTAAATGTTCTGAAGTGTCATTGTTGATTTCACTCCATAACTACATTATAAAACAATTAAGGATAATCAGATAATAAACACACTCACACGACTGTCTCTATTCACTAAGGATAAGCAGGGAGTCATCATTCACTTCATTATAAAAAATGCTATAATATTATCCAATAGCTATAAACATCTGTGACCGACATGCATGTACTGAACACAATGTTAACTGCTTTTTTTTAAATGAGCCACCTGCAAAGAGCAGCTCAACTCATGTGACAATAAAGCAGACCTTCTAAAAATATGATGTTAAGGGATAAATTCTTCAACAATAACATGGGGTCACTAATAAAAGTAAAAGAACCAAAGCTCTAGTGATCTTCTCCTTACAAAAATGTCTGTTTGTCATCTAGTAGCTAATTAGAAATTATTATAATCTTTATAGCATTAATGCAATTCCATTCTGGAACATTTTGTCATGCATAATGCCAATTCTTATAATTTTCTTCACCCATATATGATATGTACTAGTTCTGCAAAGATACGTTATGCATTAAATATCCAAACAAATTCCCAGAAATAGACCAAACTAGTATAAGGTCATACTGCTGAAATTAGTTTGTGGTTTATGTAATCTGTCCATCTTGGAAGCATCTTGTTCATGTTTTCATGCTAACTGGCCAGAAAGTTTATGAAAATGAGTATTGACCCTCCTAACACAAATTGTTGTGCATATATACTTGACCTGAGCTGATTTAACAAAGATGCACACTGGATCTAGGAGTTTTTAAAAATATTTATTTTGGCGGAACTGCCCTCTCATGAATAAATATGAGCTCCAGTCACATTACAGAAAAACTACTTGCAGAATACAAAACTGAAGCACTGAAATGTTTTCTAAAGCTGAGTTTTAATCTTAAAAAAAAAGCACTGCCTTTTTCATTTATTGGACTTTTGCTGGTGGTAACTATAGTGAATAAAATTAATGCACTAACAATGTCATGCCCTGATGTTTTACTGAAAGAAGTTGGACATTTTGGAATAGCAAATAAAAGGTACAGGAGTGATGGCAGTTATTTCAGTGCAGAATGTCTGGCAGATAGTGCAGAGGATTAGGGCTGTAAACTGTTTAACAAGATTTACCCTGTAGTCCAGGGATTGATTTTCTCAGCCTCCATTTATCTATGATGTGACTGAGCAAGACAGTCAAGCAGACATTGCTCATAGGATTAGTTTGAAGATAGCCCACATGGATCAGTGCTCTACTGTTTATAAATATAAATAATAAAAAGAAATTATTAGAAGACTTGTATGATGATGCTAAGCTATTTAATGAAGCTGGCGTACTCTGTTCATGCAGTTCTCATACTGTTTGTCAAATTTCTAGTTTGGCAGATTTGGCTAAACAAGCAGTATTTTTTGAATAGTGATTGACTGAAGAGGTTTGTCACATGACAGACAATGCATATTCCAACATTTAAATATACATAAAGAAAGTAAAAAACAAAGTAAAAATGTGGCTTATATATGAGATAAGCTGTAGGAGGCTCAGGTGTGCCTAAGGTTACTTGATTGGCTGATTTGTGAATATTCTTTATCTAGCCACCAATCCAGAATCCCTTTTCCTATTTTCTGGCACACAGAGTCAGCATATCACTTCAACAATGACAATCAAGGGCAAATGTTCACACCACCAGACTGCTAGCCCTGACTTCATTGTTCTTTCATACCACACACACGCACCTACAGGTAATTTAGTGTGTCCAGTCCACCTACTGTACGACTTTGGAATATGGGAAGAAACTGGAGCACACAGAAAAAAAAACACATGCAAACACAGGGAGGACATACAAACTACACAGAAGCACCCTAGATGAGAATCAAACATGGGATCCTCTTGCTGTGAGGTGACATCACTACCTGCTGTGCCACTGTTGTCACCTCTTGCTTTGAGCTGACACCACTACCTGTTGTGCCACTGTGCTGCCCTTTCTCAAATACTGAGGACAGCCTCCACAGGGCAGCACAAGGTACTTCTTGGGAGACCCAGTCAAATCTAAAAATGCTGCATATTTAAAATTGTGAAATTCATGTACTATGACATTTTAAATATTAACAATAATTATTGAACAACAGTAGGCAGTGGACAGAAAATCAGTAGTTTAGAAATACTGTGTTTAGCCAAAGCTTGCTAATTTCACTTCGGCTTGTAGGTTTGGGTGTGCTTCTGTGAGCTGGACAAATGGCTGCACCTAGCAACTTCCCTTTATTTTTGCTTTACAGTACAAAGTACTTTTACTTTCTTGTTTTAATAATGGTGGTAATGTTTTTTTGGGAGTGGAGAGGCAAGGCAAGTTAAGGGAAGCTTGCTGTGACAAATTTTTGTTCAGTACAATCATCAGACAGGTATATAGTACTTATAATATGTTGGCCATGGGGACTAATGGATAAGAAGTATGACTCTGGATGAGAAGAGTGTAGGTTCGAGTCCTACCAAGGTCAATAAAAAGTAGATTAGTTTTAGAAGATTATCTGGAAACTTTTTCTGGCCATTGGTGCAGAGAATTAAGGCTATGAAATGTTAATAAGCTGCTTCCTATGGTATAGGGTTTGATTCCTCCCTTCACTGGCCCACTGTATGACTTTCAGAAAAATCACTTAACCAGAAAGTGATTTGGGGAAATTGGGAATTTGGGCTTGGCTCATTAATGGTCTCCTGTGCTTCATATCAAGTTAACTACTTATAAATCTATTACAAAAGCATAGAGTTTTGTCATCCTGAGCAAACGTTAAAACTAATCATGGTGTTCAGTTCTATGTACAGTGCAGAAAAGAGAAGCCTTGGTTTACTTAATCAGTTAAGCCATAAACCAGGCTTAGCTGTTGCTTACTCTATGTAAAATGCTGTTTTTTCTCCACTGCTTTAAACTTTTACTGCCTGCCAGCTATTCATCTGCCACCGTAACCATACCCACTTGCTCCTTTTAGCAGAGAGCTAATTGAGATGCAGTGTCATCCAGACATCCAGCAGGGTATTTTTTCTTTTTATTAATCCTCTATGCAAGCACATACCTCATAGATGCTCTTACCTCTTCTTTCTTTACTATTGCAGAAGCAGAAACCATGAATAAAGGGAGCATAAATACAATGCAAAGTTAGCTCCCTGAGCACGTAAATGAAAAACTATAGAATGAACTTAGACATGGCTACCTTTCTACTTACATAACTGATGCATTACACTTCACTTCTGTTGCTTCTAAATGCTTACTTGTGTGGGGTATGATCAGAAGCACTGGAAGCTGTTGAAGGCTGGGGAGTGTAGAGGGTGAAAGGGGCACTTAGTGATCTAAAAAGGGTAATTTTTTAAAACTATTTAGTACCACAATATAGGTTCATTTGTAGGACATTTTAAGCTTAGCCAATTTCCCTTTTGGTGCTTGAATTAGCATTTCCTGATTGGTCTCACCTATCCCATGGCTGATAACTGTATATTAGCCCTAGTGAGAATAACTGTGATCATACCACAGATAATTTGAGGGGACCCATGTAAGGGATGCAGCATTTAGGAACTGCTTCTACCCATTAGGGGCACAAGAGGCAATCCTGTTACCCATCCTTAGATCCAAGTTGCATTTTAATATGGAGAGGGATAAGCTTCGTTTCACTTGAATGGATAGTCTGTTCCGGAATGTGGTAGCCTCTGTGATATATATCCATCTCTCCACAACATTCAGTTTAGATACCTGGACTGAGTATTTCTGATGCCATTTGACTTGCTGATTTTCAGTAGGTCAATCAGTATTGGGTGGGAGGATGCCTTGTATACCAGACACAGGTCACTTCTAAGCACTCTGTAGGATACAGAGTATAGTGATAAATCTTTGAGGTGGTCCAGGCAAGACCTATTGTTTAAGACATGTATCCATTTAGTAAGGTATCTCTGTATCCAATTGTTGCATGGGTCTGGACAAATACATGCCAAAGTGGGCATTATGGAAAATGACTGACCTAATGAGGGCTTTATAAAGGGGGACAATAACATCTCCAGATCTAGTTGCAATCAATTTGTTTATAAGCTGTGCAATATAGAAAGACTTTATAACTCTGGGCACATGTTGGTCAAAGGTTAGGTTGCTGTACACACAAGTTCCCAAATGAAAAACGACTGGGTCAGTTCTAAGGGGGTATCGTCAATTTGGCAGTTCCCTAGAGTAGATGACTTCCCAAAGGATACGATAATGTATTTTTTTCGAGTTCAGTTTCAATTCATGATTCTGGCACCAGTTATTGTTTGGGACACAACTTCCTGTATGATGGTTAACTCATGTGGGGATTTAATAACTGCTCCTAGCTTGCAGTCATCTCAAACTTAGTCAGCCAAAGCCCTTCGGTATTTATTTTTACTTTTGAGATGTATATGCCAAACAGAAAAAGTCTCAGCACCGAACCCTGGAGGACTCCATTAGTGACCGGTGTCTTTGTAGAAGTAAACTGAGGTCCACAATACACAGAAATGCACTGACATGTTCAACAACATGACTATTAATTATTAAAATAACAATGAAAACCATAAACTATCAGACGTTGGAATGAAACAACAAAGTGTCAGTTGTAAAAAACAATAAGAGCTTTCTTTCCTTTATTGTCAAAAACAGAACAAAAAGGGCAGGTATCTTGCTGATATAGGGACTGAGGACATATTACTCAAGAGCAGTAAAGTTCAGGACAGGTTGAGTTGTGAATGAACAGTTAAAGCAAGTTGCCATTATTAAAGGAGATATTTCTAAGATTTATATCTTACTATTGCAAAATAAACTTAACTAATGGAGCAGTAAAATGACCTTCATGTGAGCGATTTTTCATACTTAGCCATGAGTCACTGCAGATATCAGTTAAAGCATTGCAAAATGCAATATATAATTCATGAAAAAGTAAATTACAATTCACAATGAAATTATTCTTCACAAGGACCTAAGACTAAACTTAATTTAAAGAGACAGACAAAAAGAATAGCAATATTTATTTTTCAGATACTATAAAATATATTTCTGTAACAAATGTAGCCCTGAAATGGTGATTCCACATTTCAACATTTAAAATGTAATTATTATGGCAAGCCAGGCCATGGTTGTAAGCATTACACCAGACCTGTAGTTCTGTCCATTTAGGCCTTCCATCCCCACTTCATTCCCACAACTTTCCATCCATTTCCCAGTACAAAGGGTCTGAAAAAGATGATGAAGGAAGAAAGGTAATTGAGCAATACATTAAACAGCCTGTGAATGCAATTATTTTATCTCAAGAGTCATACTTTTTAATAGCTTAATAAAATAAAAAAAAAAAAAAAAAACAGACCATGTAACATATGTTCTGGTACTTGTTAAAAAGCAAATTAGTGGCATTTTTCAATTTTGTTGATTTATATATATATGCATATTATATATATATATATATATATATATATATATATATATATATATATATATACACACACACACACACACACACATATATATATATATATATATATATATATATATATATATATATATATATATGGGTCTAGGACACATGCTCGACTAGCATATGTCCGAATCACAAAACATCGAACACATATACATGAAAGCGCTCAACATCAAAAAGCGCTTCCGTGCATGTGTAGTTCAAAAAACAAATCTACGTTTTGCAGGGCCCCCCATACCCCCCCTACTTTAATATTCTCGCTCTGAGATCACACTACAGTGGGGAAAAGGGAATTTTCCTTACCTGCACTGTAGTCCGATCTACAAAACAGTCACACATACACAGAATCGCTTTTCGATGTTAAGCACTTTTGTGCATGTGTGTTCGATGTATTGTGATTCGGAAATATGCTAGTCAAGCATGTGTCTGGATCCTATATATATATATATATATATATATATATATATATATATATATATATATATACACACACACACACACACACACACACACACACACATACACACACACACATACATATATATGCATATTTATGCCAGTTGTACACAAGTGTTAGAAGCTGGCTTTTACGAATGGTCAGTACAGCATTTCAAATACACCTCACAAGTGCTAAGGAAGCAGACACACAATGCGTAGTGGTAGTAATTTTATTGGGTTTCTCTACCTTTAAAAATCTGTTGTACAGCATAGTCTGGTTTTGACTTCTTTTTTTGTGGGGAAATTAAGGCGAACATTTTTATGTGACTCTATGGTGTCTGCTCACAACAAAAAGAATTTATATACATAAGGATCATTAGCACAGCATTGCAGCCATTAAGATATAATAACCGTCAGCAGAGACATAAAACAGAACAGCATCATAAGTTTTAACAGGCACATGCACATTAAAACACTTGCCAGCTAAATGTACATGCTGTGATTTGGGCATTGAGTGTGTTTTTGTGTGTGTGTACATTATATATATATATATATATATATATATATATATATATATACATATATACATATATATACATACACACACACACACACACACACACACATACATACACATTCAGATACCTGTACATGTACGACTGCAAAGAAGCACAATACTTTCTTCTCATCGGGTTAAAAATGTACATCAGACTGTATCATGAAGATATCTGTCAGTGTGCTACAAAATATTTATCTATACTTGACTTTAGAAATATCCTAAAGGATCCTAAGATGCTAGATTTCTTTTGTTTTACGATAACCACTGACTACTAAAAGAAGCCAAATGCTTTTTTTTTTTCAGTCTTCTTTGAAATTCAGCCAGAAAGAAAATAGGCTTTACTTCTCTCTGACTTTTAACTTGGGGACTAGAAAAAACATAATAGCAGAAGACAAATGCTGCTGATTGCAGACTAGCAGGGGCCTCATGTCAGAAAAAAATGCTAGTGATTTTACTTTACTGGATATCAAGGAAAAGGAGTTCAATTTTTTCTCAAAGACTTTACATGAGACTGTCTCTGAGCCAGCTAACCACACGAACATGGCAAGACAATCCCTGTGGGCTTCATCCTTGACCTGTCTGTTATGCCAGCCTTTAAAAGACATGTCAGGCAGTCACCCTGTGTTTCCCCTGAGGGTTCCACCTTAGAGTCTGGTCTGCTGTCATTCTAAACACTGCATGATTTACAATGTGGAGACCTGCTAGGGTATTTATATGTAGTTAGACAGCTATGAAAACTCTAATGCCCCATGAAGTCGTGAACAAAAGGACTCTGGCACCAGTACGATCTGCCTCAACCACATCGGCATCAACTTCTTGACCTCCAAGGTAGATTTGTAAGAACACATGTTATTAGTTATTGTGAACAAAGAAGAAAACAGCCTTTCTAAAATCTGCATCTGAGGCTTCTGGCTTTCCGTATCTGATTTAGCAGTGTGCTTGCTTGCTTGCAATCATTTGTAATAGAAAGCAGTTTTGTAGAAAGCAGTTTTTCATCATAATCAGTTACCCAGATTCTAAAACAATGTTTACTGTACACCCAACTACTTCATTTGGTTTTCATTACTGCAGGAAACATGTTTTTTTATCAGCACCTTTTACTTGCTCTGATAGGAACACCTAAGCCATAACACCCAAGATGTTCAACACATTTAGATTAGTGTACAACCCAGAAGGGTCACAAGGTCCAATGCTCTAGCCAAGGGTCTCAGTCACATTGTAAATATTAAGAAAAGCAAGTCACAGGCAGTTCTGGTCCAGGTACATGTCAAATCCTGTAACTTTAAAGCTTTAAACATTCATCCAAATGTCTCCATTTTAGCACAATAAATGTCAAATGGTAGTGTAAAATCAAACTTAAACATAAACTTTTGGGGAAAAAAGCAATTAATTTTAATTACTGCAATCTTATTGTAGTGGTCATAGCTGGAAATTACATGTTGTTCATTACCAAAAGCTGCCCTGATCCAGATAAATAACATATCAAAATCAGTGCTATTCTTCTAAATAACTACACACAAAACCTCAATTAAACATCTTCCTTAATACCAATTATTACTCCTTGAATACAATCTGGGCTGAGTGGTAAAGCAATGCAACTACAAATCGACAGGATAATGAAATGCAGTACAAGTTATTGCTACATACATTTAACTATTTGGGGAAATACATAAAGTAAAAGCTTAGCTAAGGCAGAACATAAACAATTCCTTGGTATAATACTTAAAGTGATGAAAGTACTATGTTAAATCATCAGTAAGTGTTGGAAATGCTACAGCAACAGCATCAATAACCTCTGTAGTGAACAATAGAATAAGAATTATCTCTAAAGCATGACTGCTAAACATCAGGACTTTGGGGCTGTGCCTAGTATCAAATTTTAACTTTCAAATAATGCTAGTGTTCATTATTTTACATTAAACATGGTCTTTTTTAACTAATGTACAAGTTAAAAAGTGAACATTCTGGTGTCTTGCCTGAAAGCAGATTTCAGTTAAAATAGTTGTAAAAAAATAACAAGTGTCATAGTCACTCACTGCCCAGTGGAAATGGGCATTTTGTAAATTCTTTTTTAAATGATTAAGTACTTTGAAAGCCACAATATGGTGTTAACTGCAAGCTCATGAGGGTAGCCAGATGTCAGAGCTACATAAAAATGTTAAGCATAAGAGATGATAGTTCTAAATGTGTTATCATATATTTGCCTTCCTGACATAACTACATGTACTACACAAGCTAAGCAGTCACTCTGAGCCCAAGAAAAATGCAGAAGAAGAAATAACATAAGTTCAGTGCTGCAAGGCAGAAAGATGAGTCCACAAAGAAGAAATATACAAGGCTAAGAGGAAAGCTAGAAAGTCTGAATTCATTGGTATTTATTTATTTATTTTTATTTATTTTACATTTGTTGACTGGGCTAGTCTAGTTGGATACATGTCCATTTTCAATAGAGGCCCAGGGAGATAAGCTCCAAACATAAAGACATTACAAAAATAGAAATTACAAAATAAAATTACAAAATAGAAATTACAAAATAAAAATTCACTACTTACACTGAATAGCTTTCATGTGGAGATATGCTCCAAACATAGCAAAATTACTATATATGATACTTAAAGTTACTAAGGTTCTACTATGTAAGAGAATTTAAAAGTGTATGGGTTATAATTAAATAAAAAGTTTGTCTAAGAAGAGGAAAAGTAGTTTAGAGTTTTTGCATGGGTGTTAGATATAAGGAGATACAGGTACACTTGTGGTACTAATGTTGCCATTTGTAAGTCAAAGTAGGGGAACTAGAGATGTTGGAAGAGGAAAAAAAAGATACATATGAGGGCTGAATAAAGTTGGCTTCTAGAATTAAAGGTTGAGAGGGGACAAAGCCCAGAAGGAGGGCATATAGCAAGAAGAGATAGTAATAGGAAAAGTAAGGTTTAGTGCAGGGACAGAGCCAATGATTTTTCATGTGTTCTTTGAGGTGTTTTTTTGTAGAGAGATGTAGATGAGAGAGATGTGTGACATAGGAAGCTGTAGGAAGATATCTACACAAAAACAACAACACGTGCTAAAGTTGCACAGGAGTGGCAACATAATAGAAAATGGCCCTAGAAAGCAACTACATTTTGCCAGTTTCCTGGACTTTCAGAAGTACAGATAAAGAAGTCTAATAATGGACATAAATGGAAAGAGGTTAATAAACTAGAAGTAAAGTCAATGAACTTAGAGCAAACTAGAAAACAACCATGTGTAAGTGCAAAAGAATAGAATTAGTTATGAAAGGAAGTGCAGATGATGTGATTTTTAATATCGTCGTAAGGAGCAGACCTGCCTTAGGGAAAGTGTGCAAAATGCCATAGGCTACAGTGTGTAGAAGCAGAAAGAGGGGTACAAAGACAGGGTGGCAAAAGAAATGTAAATATGATACAGAGCAATAAAAGATGGGAAGAACATGATGGTCAGTCAACAAGTGTATACAATGTAAGTAATAAATGAAAATGCAGATCGGTCAAAAATAGCATAGTGAAGAAGGAAGATGATTATAGGTACAATTATTATTGAATATATTAACAAATAAGAAATGTAGTAAGCTAAGACTATAACTAGAATTACAGAAAGCCATGAGTGTAGTATATATATGTAAAATATTCAAAAATAGCACTTTCAATAAGAAGAGGTCAGCATGAAAACTTTCAAGATGGCTGCACTCTGAGTACCAGCTTAATTTCAGTTCTTCCAGTATGAAAACAAACTTAGAAAAGAGAGCCAGTGAATTTGTATTTTTGGGTAAATTTCAGTAGCTGGCTAGTAAGTGCATTGACTGGATGCCTGAAAAAAAGAAATTCAGAGAACCTGAGAAGTGAAGTTTGGCACAGACAGATTTGTCAAAGGACTGTTTAATGTGGGATGGGGGTGTTAGGTGATAGCTGTGTTAGGTTATTTGGGTGACTGGGAAGGGTTAGGAAAGAGTTGTGAGTTGGGATTTGAAGGGAAGTGAGGTAGTGGTAGGGGTATGGCTTGAAGGGTTTTTGAAAGGAAATCCAGAGTGAATAAGCACATTTTGGTGTGGTCTTGTTGTGAGGCAGGATCACGTCCCAGACAACCTGAGATTGTGAGTAAGGTAGGCCTTGGGTAGTTATAAGCGGTGAGGTGAGTACAGCTTTGTTAGGTTTTTAAGGATTCCTTTTTTTTCCCTCTCCCCTTATAAAGGATGTATAAGAAGGTAAAATGCAAAAAAGGTTAAATTTAGTGTTAGGTCTGTTTCTGGTGTGGAGCTTGTTAGGTTATTAGGAAAGTTTTTGTGTATTTATTGACTTTCCCTGGGTGGCTATTGCTGAGCCATCCTTAGGAAGAGTTTTAGTTTAAGTATTAACTTTCCCTGGTGGGCTAGTGCTGTTTATTTTAATTAGTAACTTTGTTTGTGTAATATTATGTTCCCCAGTGGTCTAGTGCTGTGCCATTTATAAGTTTTGTAATATTATGTTTTCCTTGGTGGTCTAGTGCTGCACCGCTTATAAGTTTTGTAATATTATGTTTACCCTGGTGGTCTAGTGCTGCGCCATTTATAAGTTTTGCAATATTATGTTTTCCCTGGTGGTCTAGTGCTGCGCCATTTAGAAGTTTTGTAATATTATGTTTCCAGGTGGTCTGTTGCTACACCATTAAGTTTATTGCTGTTGTTTAGCTTTCCCTGGTGGTCTAGTGCTGCACCGTTTATAAGTTTTGTAATATTATGTTTTCCCTGATGGTCTAGTGCTGTGCCATTTGTAAATTTTGTAATATTATGTTTTCCCTGGTAGTCTAATGGTGCGCCATTTATAAGTTTTGTAATATTATGTTTCCCGGTGGTCTACTGCTGCGCCGTTAAGTTTATTGCTGCTGTTTAGCTTTCCCTGGTGGTCTAGTGCTGCGCCATTTCTAAGTTTTGTAATATTATGTTTCCCGGTGGTCTAGTGCTGCACAATTAAGTTTACTGCTAATGTTTGTCCTTCCCTGGTGGTCTAGTGTTGCGCCATTAAGTTTTTTGTTGTTATTTTGCTTTCCCTGGTGGTCTAGTGCTGTGTGGCCCATAGATGAGGTTGTGATCATTTGCAGGCTGGTTTCTGACCGTTAATGGCCAGATGTGCATGTGCAATGGTGCTGGTGCACCGCCCTATGGATATTAAAAAATAAATAATAAATGCGTGAGTAATAAAGGGATTACTGCTTATCAAGTTGCTTATCAAGCAGTAACCTCCTAGCCTTTCATCCCTGGGGTCTAGTGTTGGGGAAAGGTGGTAAGTAACATGACCCTGTTGATTCCGGGGGTCTAGTGTGTTTGTGCAGTGTGAGTGGGGATAGAGTGAGAGGGTTATATGGATGTTGTTCATTCCTCGGTGGTCTAGTGCTGGCATATGGTGCTTGTGTGGGGTGTCTGTTTGGTCGTTTGCTTCCCTGGTGGTCTAACGGTTTGTTGTGTGGGATGGCGGTTTGATTTTTATCCCTGGTGATCTAGTGTGGTTCCGTGGTGGTGTGTGGTGATGGCGGAGTCTGGTTCTTGATTTTTATATGATTTCCTGGTGGTCTAATGCTGAGGGGGCAGAGCAGAGATGCTGTTTTCCCGGGCTTGTCGAGCTGTGTGGCTTTCCATGCACGTGCAGTAGTTTGGGTTTTTTTTTTTCTCTTTAGGTTTTCTGTATGTGGGGGAAGGCTGTATATATAGGGTACTATATAAATAAAAAAAAGAGAGGGAGAGAACTTAGATAATTTAGCTTGCTGCTGATGCATGCTTAGACAGGAGACGTAGGTGTGGTGGTTTAGATAGGATTAACATTAAGACAAAGGCATGATGATATGAGGCAAGAGGCTTTTTTTTTTGTTCCTCTCTGGGACTACAGGGGGGACCTAGGGTGATGGTGACTACAGTGTGCGCCTGGAGTGAGAATGGGTTTGTGGCAGAATAGGTAGTTATTGAGGTTAACTGCATTGTGCCAAGTTTTTTTATTGTTATTAACTTCTTTGTTTCTTTCTAGGTGATTATGGTGGAAGCTTTATGACAGAGATGGGCCAGTATTGTAGCACAGGCAGAAGATTTGTTCAACGCCATTCCTGCTGAGGTACCAACAACTAGCACACAGGGTGTGACCACGTGTAAGAAGTGGCAGATGACTACAACCTGGGCATCCAGGGTGAAGAAAGCCAAGCAGACATCGGCAGAGAAGGCTACAGAGGTGATGATGCCCCCTGTATGGTTCAGTAAGTTGGCATGAGAGGATTTAGATTTGTGGATGGAATTTTTACAACAGTTTAATGGGATTTAATTTTGGTAGCTGGATTAGGTTACACAAGTAGAACTGCAGTTGTTTACTGATGCAGCTGGGGGGTCCGGAATAGGTGCTTACTTTGCGGGTCAATGGTTTGCTGTTCCACGGCCGGAGCATTGGTCAGAGGAGTTGAAACGGGATGTTGCCTTTTTGGAGTTGATGCCAATCTGGGCGGCTTCAGTGGTATGGCAGGATCGTCTGAAGGGGTGGAGGGTGGTATACCATTCAGATAATTCTGCAGTGGTGAGAGTGCTACAGATAAAAATGGCTAAAGCACCTCGCTTGTTATTTATTCTTAGGAAAATGGTGTTGCATAGCTTTCTGATTAACTTTTCTTTTACAGGATTGCATGTACAGGGGTTTCAAATGAGATAGCTGATAGTTTGTCTCATTTCCAGTTCTGCAGGTTCTGTCAGGTGGCTCCGGAAGCAGCTTTGCATCTGTCAGTTGCCCTACCCAACATTTGGCAGATTGGGCAATAGTGATTTGCAGGCTGGTGCAACAATCATGGGTGGCATCCACGATACAAGCCTACAGTAGGGCATTGCTTGAATTTTATAAATATTTGCGTCAGTTATCTGATGAGGACTGCATGTGGTCTGGGAATTTACTATTACATTATCTAGCCATGTTGAAGGGGCAGGGAAGGGCAGTGCGAATGATGAGGGTGGCCTTAGCAGCTGTTGCTGCGTATACTCTGGTTGGATTATTGGATTTCACTAGGTCATGGGTGGTGAGTAGAGTGTTGAAAGGGTCGGCTAGAGGTGAAGGGAGCAGCATGAATAGGAGATGGCCAGTTACGAAAAGAAGGGTTTGGGTAAAGTGTGTGGTTGTTTGGATGAGTATGTGTTGTGGTGTACAGTTAGTGTTTGGATGTATTGCAGTGCATTTTGTGTGTCGGAGTTATTGGGTTCATTGGTATGGGAGGATGTACTGATATTACCTAGGGCAGTGCATATTAGATTGCATTCTACGAAGACAGATCAGGAGGGGCCTGAGACACCCATTGTTTTGGAGGAGGTGGGGGTAGCTTGGAGATGTCCAGTAGTTTGGGGAAGAAAGTTGTGTGGGGTACGGAAGGGTAGAATTCAAGGGTTGGTATTTTCAGCAGTGAGTGGTAAAGCATTGACAACCGAGCAATTGAATGTGGTTATGAGATAGACACTTTGGCGTGTGGGTTTGCAAGGGGATAAGTTTTCTTCATATTCCTTTTGGAAGGGTAGGGTATCTTATCTGGCTAAGGAAGGTAGATCAGTGGAAGTAATCTAAAGGGTGGGTCGGTGGACATCCAATGCCTTTTTGAATTATATTAAATAGATTGTGGAGGCTTTGTTTTTACAAAAAAACTTTTTTTTTCTCTCTCTTCTCTTACATCAGAGACAGATCATCATTTTGGGCCATTCCTTCATATTCTGGGCTGCTAGGCATGCAGAGGTTAGACCCAATAGCATAATCTGGGTATGGATCATTTTGGCTTAAAAATCATTTGGCATGGTGTTAGAGGGCTAAGGTGGAGTCAAATACTGCAAGAATTTCATGGGTTGCAGGTTAAGTGGGGGTTGCCTCAGGTGTTAGTAATTCATTCAGGTGGCAATGATTTAGGCAGGGTATCAAAGAGGCAGTTGGTTTGTCAAGTTTGTGAGGACATTTTAGCATTGCGGAGGATGTATCCAGGATTGGTTGTAATTTGGCTTGAGATTATTCCTCGGTTGGTATGGAAAGGGGCGTGGAATTTTGCCGCCGTGGAGAAGGCTTGCAGATATTTCAGTTTTAAGTTGGCAAAATATTTGGGTGAAATTGGGGTACATATGGTCCGGCATGTAGAGTTTGACAGTAAGGATCCAGTGGGTCTGTATTACGAAAGCAAAAATCCCTAAGAGCGAATACCTAAACGTCGACCCCCTTACAGAGAACCACGAAAATCCCGAACGCACTAAATCACGAGAAAAAACATATTGACCTGCAATAGTCTGCCAACCCCACCACCCGCTACATACTACCTACCTAACTATGCACTATCCTTAACCCCTCCCTACCCCTAAGGTCCGTAACTACTGCACACTTCCCCTATACACATACACCCAAACAAAATAAATAAAACACATAAATACATTTAAAAAAACCCTACCTTCAACACTATACTAAACCCCACATACACAACTAACTATGCACTATCCTTAACCCCTCCCTAACCCTAAGGTCTGTAACTACCACACATTTCCCCTACACACATACACCCAAACAAAATAAATAAAACACATACATACATTTAAAAAACACCTACTTCTAACACTACACTAACTCTTACATACATTACCTATCTATGCACTTACCTTAACCCAAATCCTAACACTAAATTCCAATCTATTGCACACTTACCTTACGGAGCTATACTGCAGAAGGGCCAACCAAAACAAATTGACATTTCGAACTTCACGGTTTTGAATTTTTGCAGTTTATGTACTTCGCGCACCATGGATCGACGTCTTCGTATTCGCCTAAAGGAATCTTCGCTCTCGTAATAGGAACTTGGATCCAGTGTGGTATAGACCAGATGGTGTTCACCTCACTGTTTTTGGTTTGGATTTATTTAACCTTAATTTGGGTTTGATGGTGGAGGATCTTATGAAGAAAGGTATTGTTTGAGGGGGGATAGCCCTTTAAGGGCTGGTGGGCGGAGTAGAGGGTCAGGCCTGACCCTCTTCTGTTCCCCATCTACAGGATGGTGGATGAAAATTGATATTTATGAGGAATTAA
Organism: Protopterus annectens; assembly: GCF_019279795.1. NCBI lineage: Eukaryota > Metazoa > Chordata > Ceratodontiformes > Protopteridae > Protopterus > Protopterus annectens. The sequence continues at coordinate 407,855,450 of NC_056737.1, forward strand.
GGTGAGCGGGGACACTGCCTTTGTTGTTTATCCAAGGTGAGAGGTTATGCTGCCTTTTCTATTTTATATATGGGTGAGCGGGATGCTGCCTGTATGTGGATTTGATGTTTGATAACAGTTTTTTGTTCCTTAGCTAACTGTATTCAAGGGGTGAGCAGGAATGCTGCCCTTATGTTTGTCTTTTATATTCAATAAAGTTATGTTATTAAGCAATTTATCACAATAAAAGTCATCAGATGTCTGTGGGTGTTTGTGTATTTATTAGGACCGTGACAAAAGTCAATCAAACATGTGAGGAGAAAACACTGGCTGGGAAGAATCAGCAAAAAGCAGTTCAAGCTTTAGTTCTGGTACAGGACATGACTTCTAGTAATCTAGAGAAAAATTTAGCTTAAATGAGCTCAGAGCTGATTAAAATAAATGAAACAGAAGGAATATGTAAACTCAAATAACAAAAGGCTGGAAAATGTAAGGAGCTTTAAACAGATATTCAGAAGAGCAGGTAAAACTGCAAAACTCAGATGTTCAGATGAAGAAAAAGATGTTTAAGTATGAGACTGCTCTAGAAGAGATATTTAAAACTGGTAGAATTATAGGGCAGAGCACATAGGGAAAACCTGAGATTTTCTGCTATACCAGAGAGACTGGAAGTAACAGACTATTAATTTTATGAAAGCACAAATAAGCAGCCAGACTGTTATTCTATAGCAAGAGCTATTAATTGAAAGCGTACATAGTGTGTATGCTCCAAACCTACCCATGAGAAAGCAGCCAAGGCCTCAAAGTAAAAATGCAATCCTACCAGCAGAAAGATTTGATTCTGACAAAACTGTGGCAGAAGAACAAAGTACTAAAACTTGGAGACAGTGCATTTGTGGAAAATGATTACTTGCTATACACACCAGGCAGAACACAAATAGATTTATTCCAGTAATCAGGGAATGTCAAAAAGCAGGTGTGAGATTCAACCTGCTGTATCCAACTATTTTCAGAGTATTTTTTTTCTGGAGGATCAAAATCAATTTTCATGCAGAACATGCTAAGGAAGAAACACAAAAGTTTGTTCAAAAAAAGTGAGCTATCAAATAGACGGGGCTTCTGCTTCTTAACCTTCTGATAATAAAGCCCATAGAGAGACTATGTTAGTGAAACCTTTTCTAATGTACCAAAGGAAACTACTTAAGAGACAGTAAAAAGCACAAAGGTTGACTAGAAGAACCAGTGGTACACTGGGACTAAAAGAGAGACTGGATGTGAGAGAGAACTCGGCAGGAAGAAAACCAGCAACTCAAATTGATGATTAAGTGTGGGATTACAAAGCATTAAATTACATTTCTGAAAATGATGGAATAAGAAAACCTGAAAATATTGGACTTTTTTGACTTAGTTAAGCTTGTAGGGGACTCTAAACCAATGTCCAACTTCATATCATTAATCAAGACTAAAATTGGTATACATATGGTCATGGATATGTGAATGTCATTTTTTTTATTGTATATTTTTCCTCCCTAGCAATTTGGTGTGTTCAGTTGGGTATATAGTGGTGTTGTCTTTGCTGTGATGTTAAAGTTTGAGGTTTTTTTGAAGTTTTGTAGTTTAGTTTTGTTTGTTTGGTATTAGTATTAAATTGGGCATCGGATAACCCGGTGAAACCAGGAGCTGTGTGACTTTGTGACTTTTGTTTGGGTAGGATGGTGAGGAGCAGATGATGTAAGTAGAGTCTGCTTATTGGATGAGATGTGCCATGTTTGGGGTGAGGCTAGATATTTGGTGTAAATAGTAAAAAGAGAAGGGGGAAAGGGAGGATGGGGAGGAACATGGAGACAGGTAGTTGGGGAGATATGTCATTCTGCCACCCTGGATTTTCGGCAGGTCAGACAGGTAAACTGAAACCAGTTTTGAGGACTGATGAGAAGGATAGGTTATTAGTTGAGAGAGAAGTTGTTTGTGTGGGACCATGTGTCAAATGCTTTTAGATAGGCTCCAGGAAGTAGCAGTGGAGAGATAGCCATTTTTATGCTGAGATGAGGAAGTGTTTGTAAAGGGAGAGAAGGCAGTGGTGGTGCTATGGTTTGGGGGAAACCATGCTGAGAGTACTGAAAGAGGTTGTTAGTAAGGAGGTAGTGTGAGACATGTTACATATGACTGGTATCCAATCCAGGGTAGACAGTTTGCTGGAGTTTTTATTTATCCTTGTTTGTGACTGACTATTGGGTGAAGCCATGACATGAATATGATGGGTTGGATTGTTGCCAGAACAGGATTGCTAGTCAACATTGGAAATCACCTAAGATGATAGTTTTTGGGGGAGATGTGGCAGACCAGCTGAGGAGGTTTTTCTAGTAGAGGATGTTTTGGCCAGGTGGGGAAGTAGTATACAATTATGTTGATGGTTTTGTTTCGTTAATTTTGTTGGTTGGTATATATTATCTTCATTACATTTGTGGAGCTGATGATTTTAAGATCCGATGTTTAGATGTTGTTTAAATATTATAGCCACACCACCTCCTTTTTTGTTAGCCAGTCTACTCTTAGTATGCCGAATACATGTAAAGGTCAAGCCAAGGCACAAGAAAAATGTATAGGAATTCCAAAATGTACTTGACACATCACAGTTAAAATAATAACATAACTTTAATAAAAATAATAAAATGTATATGGTGAGCTCTTTTGCAGTACAACACACCGCTTCTTCAGACCAGTAAAGTTACACACACACCTGCTTTTAAAATCAAAAACAACCAATCAGCTACAAATAATCAAATAAGGAAAATCGTTCTCATCCAATCACAACACTTCACAAATCAAACTACAGGTATACGCCACATAGCCAATCAAAAACACGAGCTATGTGGGCAAACGACAGTTCAAGTTGAGCCATAATGTCCAATCAACTTAAAGCAGGAAGTGTTGCCTTCATTCATAGTAAGGTAACCAATCAAATATCTATCTATGAACAAAATATCAAAATACAGATCCAAACTTAACAGTCAATCAAATACAACAGGAAGAAATGCTTTCATGCATAACAAACTATAACCATGAAGCTAAACAAATAGTAAATTTAGTTTCTGAAGCCACAATTCTTTAGTACAGGTTGGTGCAGATCTGTAGTTTGATTTGTGCACTTTGAGTTTTTTGATTGGATGAGAATGATTTTCTTCATTTGATTATGTGTAGCTGATTGGTTGCTTTTGATTTTAAAAGCAGGTGTGTTATACTTCTGTAACTTTACTGGACAAAAGTGCTCACCATATACATTTTATTAAAGTTATTTTATTATTTTAGCCATGGTGCATCAAGTACGTTCATGTCATTAATGTCTGGAAGAACATTTAGGAGAGGAAAAGAGGAAGGAAAGAGTTAACTTAAGTAAAACAAAATGTTGTTCTTAACAGTATTTTTATAATACGGGTCTATGTTAGAAGACTGAATGTTTAGGTGATCGAACACCTAAACATCGATCTTCTAATATCGAATCTGTAAACAGTGAACGTCCCAGGGAAACATGTCCTTTGGCCACTAAAACAAAACAAAACTTTACATACAAATTAAGTGGGGGTCTTCACCCCCCCCTAACTAAATATACCAATTCCGATTGTTCTACAGTATAGAAAATGGCAAACTCTGGCAAACGGCCAAGGGAAATCTTTCCCTACATTAAATCATCCGTTCACTATTTTTTGCTTTTGATATTAGAAGATTGATGTTTAGGTGTTCGATCACCTAAACATTCGATCTTTTAATATATAGACCCTTATAATACATATATGACATATACATGAAACATACTATACTGAGTTAACTGTAAGTAAAAGAAAATTTTGCTCTTAACAGTATTTTTATTACACATATATGACATATATATATATATATATATATATATATATATATATACTGCATGCTATAAAGCAAAGCTATTTCAGTTATTTTTGTGTGCAGGATGAATACTAAAGTAAACAGGTCTCCCTATTTTTTCCTTTGGCTTTCTTTCTTGTTCAGTTTTAAGAAATGCAGGTACGACAATATAAAAAGACAAGAAAGCCTGGAAAAAAAGAGCATGATATCAGAAAGAATAATATGCTTTTTCTTACTTTTGTATAGGGGAAAGATTGAATTAAGGCCCTTAGCTTCATTTATTAGCAAGTAAATAAAAAAAAAAAAACACTGAATATTATGAAAAGTTTTCCACTAGCACATAAATATTCACAGTGCAATATGAAAAGCTTGCAGTGGAAGGCAACACTGTCTCCATAGAAACATGAGAAGTGGATATAATCTAAGGGGGTAATAAAAACAGAATATTTCTTTCTTTCAATGGCTAGGAGATGCAGTTTTCTTAAAAAATTCAAGTAGTTTTCAACATCAAGGTGAAAAATAAAGACAAGACAAAAACAGACAGCACTTGGTGGAAGTAGAAGCACAGACTGTACTAAGCCTGTAAGTGTGGCTGTCAACCTGGGACAAGTGTTCCCATTAGAGGGAGTTAGACTTCATTATGCATAGTTTTGTGTGTTAATATTAAGTTAATAGGTTTTGGCAGGTGTTTTTTTTTGAGGGGTTTCCATTAATACAAAAAGTCTTGTAAGATGTGACATGGGTTCAAATGGATATGACAAGAAACAACTGTATAAAAGATTGACCTGCCACAAAGATGAAACTAGACATTTAAAAAAGCTGTTATACATAACAAGTAGGAATAATAACTTATCATAATGACACTTTTCACATTAAACTGTGAATAAAGGATTTGAGCTTTAAAGTTTAGCTCATTTTTTGAAGCTGTGATATTGCTATCAGAATCGTGATTGGTGTTCCCCACAGAATCTTGTTTTTTTTGGTTCGTTATATATCCCTGATACCAGTTCATACTTTTAAGACTTTCTATATTATCTTTAAACGTGAATGGTCTCACAGATATATACAAAAAGAAAGAGTAAAAATGCAGAGTGCATATACAGTAGTTATGCTACAGGAAACACATGGAAAGAAACAAGCATCTAAATTTGAAAGAGAGAATTTCAGGATGGTTATTCAGTGAATTATCTGGAACAATGAAAAAGGGGATTCCTTATATTAATTGCAAGAGGAGTTCCAATAGTGAAGTAGGAGGGAAACACATAATGGTAGATTTTTTTGTACTTAGGAACTATTGGCAAGGGAGTAAGATTATGCTGCCATGTATTTATATTCCACCTATAACTAATAAAATTGTTGTCGAAATAATCAACTTTCAGCAGTAAATATTACTTGTCCAGGTCCCCTTCAATAAACACACTGAATGACATTTGACGACTTTTATTAAACTTCCATAACATAGCTTTGGTCACCAAAATTAATTACAATTGGACATGGTATAGTTGGTTCTAAACACAGCATAAACATGGTATAGTTGGTTCTAAACACAGCATAAACATCCTCGTAATGTTAATCAGGACAGTGTACCTACTCATCCTGCCCAGTAAGCAGCATCCATACATTTGCTTGCTTACTTTACTTATGAAGCATTGTCCCAGACTCACTTCATATCCCAATTATTGAATTGCCCATCCAACCAAATAATTCAGGATGGCATGATCTTAATCATATGAAGCAACAATCCATCTCACTTCATACACCATTCACTGAATTACCTTCCAAACAAATAAGCAGCATCCTTACCTCCGCTTGCTTACTATCCAGCAAGTTTCCTCCAGCTGCTCATTTTTCTTTCCCTCAATTCCTTGAAATGAACATCCAGACACCAGAGGGGGAACAGAAAAGGGCAAGCCTTCACTTTTATCCGCCAACCAGCCTGACCAGGCTGTTCCCCCTCCCAACTACCCAAACTAATTCACCAACTACCTGCCATAAAGGGAAGGATTAAGCCAAACATCATTCAGTGTACCCATCACCTGCAAATTACAATAGATCACCATCATCAACCCCATGCCTTAACCTACCAGTACTGAAATGTACCTTAATGTAAAGAAAGTGCACCTTAATGCAACTAAAATTAATAGGATTACCCTTGACCCCACTGTACCGCCAAAACGTCCACTCCAAGAAACCACTAACCATGGTTCACTTCTAACTGCACTCTGTGGCCCCATTATACCTCTCTAGTAACTACTAGGAATTTGAGTTGCAACAGTGAGGATTTTACTGGGAGAATTTAGAAGGGAAAATATAACAAAAGGGGGTAGACTTTTGAAGAAATTTATGAAAATATTTGGCATGGAAGATGTGAATTCAGTAGTAGGAGTTCAGAGACACTTTACATAATCCCCCTAGGTACATAAATTGGGCTAAGCAAGACAGAAATTATATTTAATTAGGACATGTGTATTTAACTGAAAGTTTTGATATACATCAATAACAACTAAAGTAAAAACACAAGGTAATAAAATAAAAATGACACAATGGTGCTTCCCCACCTATCTGTAAAAAAGGAGAAGAATTTAAGGAATGGGTTGCAGAAGTTATTTGAAAGTTATTAAAGAAGATAGAAATGTGCTCTGAAAACATAGCTAGGGAGTGGGATACAATTAAAAAGGAGTTTAAAAACTGGGTGGAAATAAAAGAAAAAGAAGTACGGTTAAGAAGTAACAAGAATTATTTACAGGGACTGACAAATGTTAAAGTATTGCAGAATATGGGGAATTTCCATGAGCAAGAAGTGCAACTGCAGACAGCTAAAGAGAAAAAAGGGACCACTTCAATAATTTCATGAGTTTAGTAAGATTGCTGTTGCAATCATTTTTTGATAACTTCAGAGCACAGAAACTTAGCAGAATGGCTCAGGCAACAGAAAGTAGAAAGGGTTATTGCCAAGCTTAGGGAGCCTATAAGAAGGAAAATAACAAGAGATCCTACAGAGGTATGAGATCTCAAAAATTAATCAGTATAAAGCAGAAAAATAGGGAAATCAAGAAAAAGTACAAACAAATGTTTATGGAAAAATTATATATGCCAATGTTAGAGGTAGAAAAGGCTCAATTACTGACCGTTAGGATAGTAGGAGATGGAATGAAAATGGTGATGCATAATCAACTCTACAGGCAAGTCCACAGGAAAAGATGGTATTCTTGCAGAAATCTGGAAGCTAGGAGGGAAGAAAATGATAAGATCTGGTAGGTTTTGTTTAATAGAATTTTACAAGGAAGAGAAGCACCAAAATCCTGGAAGAAAAGCAGTAGCAGATGTAATACCTAAAAATGGTAAAGACCCATTGGATTCAGCTTCATACAGGCCCGTTTTGATTCTTAACCATGATTATAAACTGAACACAACCACAAAATTGCTGATGCGAGGTCTGCAACAAAAACAAAAAAAAAAACAAGGTAAACAGAAAACTAAACCAGTTCAAAACCTTTTATTGCAACCAAAATAATAAAAAAGGTTAAGCGCTTTCATCAGACAACAAATTAAACTGACTTCATCAGGGTTCTGATTTTGTTGTCATGTTTAGTTTTCTGTTGCTAGAGTTTTAGTGTTATGATTACAAACTGTTAAGTCTATAAAAGCTAAAAGAATGGCTTTTGTGGAGGGAAGGCAAACATTTGATAACATTGATAGAACAATGGTGATCTACAGTTTATTAGAATATAAGAAAATACCAGTTTTTGGTGGGTCTTGATGCAGACAAAGCATTTAATAGTCTAAGCCTGGATTTTATGAGTAAGCCAACGGAAGCATTTGCATTCCCTGATAAAATTATAAGGAAGGTTGATTACAAGGATATATGAAGGCTCAGATGTTAAAATAAAAGTGTGTGTGTGTGTGGGGGTTCTTCTCTGATAAGTTCTGTTTGAGCAGAGGAACCAGACAGGGGTGTCCCATTTCCCCCTTTATTTGCATTACATTTAGAACCATTGGCAAAGAAAACAAGGGACTCAGAAATTCAAGGATATAACTGGTATGGTAGAGAAGAAAAGTTGGCTTTATTTCCAGATATTGTTTACCTGGTAAAAGTATAAAAAGACATTTTAGTATTGTGGAAGATTCTGAGACAATTTCAAGTCTTTTTGGGATACAAAACTAAAGAATATAAAACAAAGGCAATAGCTGTAAACTATGTACCAACACACAAACTGGTTCAGCAATACCCATATAATGGGGACATGATAAAATGAAGTATTTAGGAGTATGGACTGAAAAGGATTCTGTTATGGCAGTTAAGGATATAGGGGAAGAGACTAAATAAAAGATAATACAAAAACTGAAAAATTGAAAGCTTTGTTTTATGGTTATGGATAGCAAGATACAGGCAGTGAAAACGTTTTTAGCCTCTTTAGTTTTACACACAGGCCAGGCGTACTTTTATCAACCTGAGGAGAAGTTGTGGATCACAATCAATAAAGAGACGAAGGATTTTATCTGGGAGGGGATGATGGCAAGAGTCAAGTGGGATAAGTTAATCCTTCTAACAGAACAAGGTTGTTTGGGATTACCTGATTTGAAAGGGTATTTCAGAGTTACACAGTGAAGGATGCTATACATGCTAAGTGGAAAGTGATAATGATGAAATGGGGGAAGCTCATGAAACAAGGGGAGACTGGGATTTTGGATGCAGATCCTTAAGGAGAATAACAAAATTCTTACAGAATATTATATTCATAAAGTAGCAGAAAGTATACCAAGAACTAAGCCAATATGGAGAAGTGAGAACTGAAATTCTGCCAATACGAATGACTGCAATTAGGGTGCGGAAAACAGGCAAGAGAGTGTTGAAATGTACTGGAGAAAACTGACAAAGGAACCAGAGTATTGGGAGCCAATAATCAGAGAGGGAAAGGTAACAGAATGGGAACAGGCTAAGAATTTGTTTGGACTGCAAAGTAGAGATTGCCTTCCCTATCAAGGATTTATAGTATAGGCAAAGAGAAAGAAATTCATGGGATCCTAAGCAAAAGACCAGCACTGGTAGAGTTTTTAGTAAAATCTAGACAGAAACTTCCATTAGAAAAGGGATAACTGGTGGGGCATATAAAATATTGCATGTTAACTATAGGAATCAATCATAGGATGATAGAAAGGAAAGGGAAGAGAGACTGGGTAAGCAATTCACAAAGAAACAATGGGGGGGGTATATGTACAGCTCCCACATGTGCAAAGTTTAGAAGATTTAGGATCTTTGCTTGCAAGTGTTTGCATTGGTATTTTTATACCCCTAACAGACTCCAAATAACTTTTTCCTCAGGTAGAATGAAAATGTTGGAAGTGTGATGGGGAAGAAAGACATAATTGGGATGTAATGAGTTGGCAAATTGGTGTAACTAAGGAAAATATTTTTCTGAGCCGTGATACAAAATTGGAAATGCCTAGACTTAGCAAGGTCTTGCTGAGCTTAATTCTGGGGGCTTCCCAAAAAGCAGTTACTGGAAAATGGAAATACAAATCTAAACTAACTGTTCTAGAAGTAGTGAATGTTGTAACAAATATAAAACAACTGGAATTGGGATCTTTAGAAAAGGCAAGTTAAATAGAAAAAAATGGAAATTGTGGGAACAATACATGCAAAATAATGTTTGGAGGAGTAATGAGGTTTAAGAGGAAGGAGATGAAATGAATAAGCTTTGTAATTTTTGACTGACTGACTGGATATATTATAAGTGATATATAATATTTGCAAATGAAAATCTGTCAATATGGTTTGTCTTCATTTATGTAAATGTATGATTATTAAATTATCCCTTATGACATACATAAAGGTGTTTCTTATTTAAAACAAAAACAGGTCAGCATGTAAGGCACAGCAGTAAAAGCAATTTCTTGTACTAGAAGAAAAAATCTAATTGTTGTATTATAACATAGCATAGACATGTGCCACATTAAAAATATTGATTTGGCTTAGAGAGAATAGAAAGGAGAGGGAACCACAGACAGAAAAAAAGTGTGCATGAACATGAGCGAGGAATGAAGATGAAACACGCATACTGCGAACAAATCAGAAAGAAACAAACAAAAAGAAACAATTACCTGCCATGCCAAGATTATGTTAAGCAAACAGCACTACAAGTATAAATGCCAGGATGTCCAAGAGAAGCATAAATTATTTTGTAGGCTGATTTCGGCAATTCAATGTACAGCAAAATTATTGGTATATTCTACCTCCATAAAAGCAGTAGCGCCACTTTTTCAGAAAAAAATCTTTTAAGAGTCATCATTTAAAGTTATGTGACTGCCAAGGAATGACACAAAAAGATTACTCAACTTGGCTATAAACTAAACAGTTAGTGGATAATTTTATGTAAAACAATACAAAGCAAGGGTTATATATAATCTATGGGGATTCTCTAGAAATGCACTTTGAGGGCATATATGTATATCCATTCATGTTGCTATTAAAGTCGCACCATATCTGCTATTTAACACACAAACAATACACACATGCCTGTCCAGATATATTGGCAGAAGCAGATGCAAGACAAGTACAGATTAGAACAACATCTTCAGTATATATTCTGTTGGCTGAAAACTCAGGGGTCATTGTGTAGTACAATACCCTCTCTCCCCATATGCTCAGTAGCAAATCCCAACCACAGCCTAGCTAACCCCATCTACATGGGCAACGTCATTGTCAACTGAAACATGCCCACAATGCCAGTCACTAAAATAACTAACAAGACACTAAAGCGGCACTAATACTACTAATAATAATAGAAATGCTTGGAGCTGGAATGCCTTTAATTAAAAATTTAATGGAAGTGCAGCTGCATCGTTTGTACAGTATTTTACTTATCAGGCCATCCACCAAAAAAACTCAAATGTTATTTTATTTAAAAAAAAATCATTTAACTACTAGCAAAGTCAGGCTACTCTGATCAGCAAATTTAAAAACAACAAATTCACCCAACCTGCACTTTACATGTAGCTGACAACACTAGTCAGAGGAATACATACAAATGTATTATATATAAAGTTTATAAGGAACATGTGTAAGAGTGATGCAGTGTAACAAATGAGCATATTATACACAGACAGTCTGCCTATACCACACTCTTATTACCTGTCAATCAATGTGGGAATACCCACACCTGCAAAACATATTTGGGGGTATTACACTACACAATAACTGACTCAGGAACATAATCAATATACAACTCACAAAATTTGTAAGAAGTGAACAATAACACAAAACGCTGACTAATAATTCCGCTTACAGATCTACCAGGCATGTTCATATAAAAGTCATAGTTTGTGGTAGAAACAGGAAAGACATTATCAGCTTTTTTTCCAGAAATTTTGGCATAATAATAATGGTACTAGTGAGGGGATTTTTATCAGCCAACACAAAAAAACTCTCTGACATCCAAACATCAAATTAATTGAACTGGTACCTATAAATACCCCTTTCTATGCAATGAAGTACTGCAAATAATGTTATGCGATACAATAGCAAGATATTTTCCCTGTGGGAACGTGAAGTTAGTACATTTATGTAGGTGAAACATAGTCTGCTTATTCATCAGCAAAAAACACCTTTTTATTTTTTCCAGGTTTTTGCTTTGATGTCAGTAGCTTCTTTGTTAATGGATGCAGTAAACAGACATATTTCCAAGCCACAGTTATGAATGGCACAAGGCTAAAATCTAAATCAAGGGACAGCTCCAACAAGAGATTCATTTATCAGTCAATATATTATGTCCAAAATGCCCAAAGGTGCTGTAAAACAGACTAAGTGACTGCATTAACTTACCTGTCATTTAATGATTTTATGATAATAAATATTTAAGTAATCTGCAAGGAGTCTTTTAAGGAAATATATATATATATTTTTTTTTTTTTTTTTTTTTTTTTTTTTAGCAAATTCATTTTCTTTGCAGCTGTGATAGACTTTGGACTTCTGCAATGATTGCATACCCATACGTGTTAGTAGTTACAAGGTATTTTTCTGCTCATTTAAGATGTAACTGATAATGCAGCCGTCATCTATGTACTGCCTTGCACATATACATATATACGTATGTATGTGTGTATATGTATATATATATATATATATATATATATATATATATATATATATATATATATAAAATATATATAGATACTATATATATATATAGATATATATATATATATATATATATATATAGATGGATAAATAGTGCATGCATGTGTGTGTGTGTATAAATATATATATATATATATATATATATATATATATATATATGTGTGTGTGTGTGTGTGTGTATATAGATGTGTAAACAGATAACGCATATACACATGACATCTTAACTTGAGCCTTTTTTGAAAATGTCATGGGTTCAAAAACAATATGCTATATGTAATGTAACATAAAACACTATTCTCCTGTATGCTTAAGTGACAGCCCTTATTTTTTCCTGAAAGATCTGGCATCCTCTAGATTTGTCACATTTTCAGACATAGGTACAGGGACATTTCTTACCAACATGGTAGACTTTACAGGACACACTATACCCTTAAGGAGTTCAAAAGACATGTAAGCCTTGATATAGAAATGTAGTTTGGATACAGAATAATATGTCCACAAATGCTACTTGTTAGTGGGGGAGATGGCTAGAATGGGAAAATCATGGCTTAAAAGGAGTTAGGTTTGGGTGATAGGAGAGTCTGGTTGAGTATGGGGAAGTGATATAAAGGTGAGTAGGAGTCGGTTCGTTTTACGAGTATTTGGCAGTAAGGAGAATCAAATTTTGGTGTTAATTTGTTGTTGCAAGTTACGCCCAAGAAGACCAGTAGTAGGTTCTAGAGTGTAGACAGGTCTTGGATTACTTCTGTTGCTTACTGCGGGTTGGCTCAAGTGATGGTGGTGGAGTCTTTCTTTTTTTCCATGCAGATGGGGGAGCAGTAACTGTATGGAATTAGTCTTCCCCTTTTGAACTAGCAAACTTCAGTAGTGCTAGTAATTTTAATGTAGCCACTAACTGTGCTGAACTTCTCCAAGCAGCTAATTATATTTGCAGTCCATATCATGCTGATGTTAAGTATGCATTAGCAGGCAGTAGTCATTGTGTGCTTTTTGGGCACATTCAGACAGTTGGGGTAGAAATTTTTTTTAGAGCTAAGTAGTTTGTATTTTGCCACCTGGTCACTGTTTTTTGAAGTTTTCAAGGCTATTAGACATTGAGGTGTTCTTCAATGGTTGGCCTGGTTTTCTTGCCTGGTGGGTAGTATGGGCATTGGTGTTAATAGTGAGTACCAGCTTAGGATTTTCATGGTGTATTTATAGTAATAATTTGTTGATGGTACTGTTTTCTGCATTAGGTAATGGCTTAAGTGTTTGGGTTGAGCTGTTCACGCTAAAGAGAGCTGTTCTTGCTTGTGCAGTGTGTGACGTGCATGCTTGATGCTGGGTAGAGCCGATCGAGCATTTTCTACTCATTTGGCAGGTGCTGCACATGTGCATAAATGGGGGATTACTTTGGTAGAGTCGGGCATTGTAGATAATAAATAAAAAAATAAAAAGAGAAGTATCCATTCTGGTCTCCTTTTAAGGAGCACTCACTTTCTGTACTCAGAAGAGTGATCTTCAAGTCTTGTTCTCCTGGATTTTCTGTCTTTTTTTGGCATTTTAAATGCAGACATTTTTATAAGGAAATTTATTTGTGCATTAGTGGTTTGTGGCAGGTCCACAAGCACAAGGGTAAAATGGTCATTAGTCAGGAGTGACTTAGGATGGTAATCCAGGAAATGAAGATTCATGAATGACATATGAACCAGATAATACAGCTCTTACTCAATGGTGCTAATAGTAATTCTGTTACTCTGCTGTACTCTAACATACTGTTTAAAAGTAAAGATTTTAAATGTTTCCAGGCAGTGGACTACTTTTTGAATCTGTCCTAGCTTGCCTTTTTTATATAGCGACTCACAAACTGCGATCATTTTTTGTATGGTGGTCACAATGCAGTCACAGATCAGCATTACTTTCACTGTCTAAATTTTCAGATCTGCCTTGATAAACTAAATTACTGACTAGCACTACTATGTGACACCTTTCTTCCACAGATATAATAAAGGCAGGAGGGCAAGGTTTTTAGGAAGGCAAAGATGCACCATTTTATTTGAGATAACTTAAAAGAAAATTAAAAACCCTTCTCATTACTGAAGAAAGTAGACTGTATCTCCAAGACATTTTGTGTATTAAGGCTATGCAGCACACATATACTTGCTTAAACATAGTAAAATCATGTTTCTATGACATTTTTTGACAAAATAATATCAAAAAAATATTTAAGGGTAGAAATGAAAATTCATATTATCTGAATCACAGTTATCTCAACAAAGCTTTTGTGACTGCATGTCTTTGCTTGTCCAGGATGTTATCTCATTGTCTTGCAAATACTGCCCTTTGTAATGCACTCTTAGTTATAAATAAGTGTACAGTTAAAGAAACAATTTCAGTCATAACATGGGACAAAATGTAGGGACTAAACAGTACAACCACCAATAGATGACCTGACCAACTAAACAGTCATTTACTACATAGTTATATAATATCTAAAGCAATGAATACTACAACACCGGGGCAAATAAGTTCAGAGATAAAGTCCACTCAACAAAAGCACTGCTTTATATGGTAGATATCAGACAATAAATGCAGACTTAATGCAGCAACAAGCAGACGTCCTTTATAAACTCTTTTCACCTGAGAGCAGAAAAAGCTGTGGTCCAATATGTTTCTTGACATAGAAGACAGTTATTTTATGATTTGGGCTGTTAGAAGGGAAAAAGTCTCCTCAGCTTTCCAATAATATGATCAAAGCATAATGCATAATTGTCAGAATTTCAGACTGGATGGAGGACTTAAGCTGAAAGAATATGATTGACTCATTTTTCCAAAAGATAATAGGCAACATGGTAACAAAGCTTACGGATAAGGTATGTCAGGAGAGAGATGTCCTTTCCTTGAATTTATAAACATTACTTGGCAACCAAAAACATATATAAAGTAGAGATGATAATACTAGGTTTTAAAAGTATGAAGAATTTGGTTGCTGTTGGAAGAGTTACTTTAACCAGATTACAGTTATTCTGTGTAGCTCTGTAGAGGAATCACCAGCTACGGGCATGTGTTCAGGTGGTAATCCATCCTTTCAGAGATCCATTACTCTTCAATGTCATTTACAACTGGAATGTGAGCAAATGTCATTTGTCACTTGACTTGGAAAAAAAAGGCCTTCAGCAGATGCAAGAACTCAATAAGACTATGGGATTGCTGAAGGATTGTTTGTGTTCTTTAAAGAAAAATCTTTAAAGAAAAATATTTGCAATCTGCCACATCAGTTATTGCCTGCTAAAAAGGTTAGCTGGGCATACGTAAATTGCAGTTTCATCATGAACACACTCCTACAGTTTACTAAAATTGTTCCACTCTCTGAATAACCTTTTTTTTGCATTCATGCCCACCTGGCTCCATCTTTAATTAGCAGTGTGTGATTTCTACTATAGCCTATTCATTTATTTTGATAATTGGGTAGGTGGGCTATGTACTATTGTTTTTCATTTGATAACTTGGTAGATGGGCTAGTCACAAAACCTTTCATGCTTGACCAAAGACAAAAACAAGCATACAATAAAAACAGTAAATCCATATTTAAAAAACAATACATTGATTTGTGATGAATATAATCAGTTATTTTCAATTATACAAGTTAAAAATGGATACAAGTATAAGAAGTGGACATTACAATGCAATAAAAATATCACAAAAATAATAAGAGTAATTTTTGTTAATTTAATAAAAATGGAAATTAGAAGAAGACTATTATATTAAATGCGAAGGGTAAGACAGGGACAAAGAGAGGACTAGATAAATAATGGTTTCCCCTATAATCTTAATTGCAATTTTTTAATGTCACTGGAGGTAACCATAGGAGACAGGTTAACCAGATGAAATACTTTACACAAATGGCTACATTACAAAACAAGGAAAAGTCCCTGGACTCATTTGTTTCAGAGATTTTTTTTTTTAAGAAAGCTAAATCCTAATACCTTAACAAGACAAAATTAAATTGCTGGCAAAATATACATATTTTAAACTTTATTTGTGTTTTTTAGAGAATCAAACAACAGGGGAAGGAGTCAGCACTAAAAACCTGGATTTGGTGGACTCCTCCTCAAACTGATTGCATCCCACAGTGCTTACTCTATGGATGGGGTTATCTATCCCTTCAAGAGAGTTAGTGTCGCAAACAGAGACGTATTTTATAAAAGCACTGAAGATAGCCTTGCATTTTCTTGGTGTTTTGTTTAGCTCTAACCCCGACACCTCTATACTCTTCTATTCCAGTATATTACTTATGCATATAAAATTTAACTATAAATAACTTACCAAATTTGTGTTCTTTGTTGCATATGTACAGTTCAAGCATGGATACCTGCCTGTACGCAAGTGCTGCTTGGGTGTCCCATTCATATATTACAACGTATAAAGATGCATAGAACAGCATCTAAAGTTATGCAGCAACATTTTACTATGGCTATACACAGTTATGTACACAAAAATGGCAATACGTATGTAGGACCCATCTACACTCAAAGTAACAAATTAGCTAAAACAGTGAAAATGACTATATGGGTCAGCAAACAGGAAGAAAGTCCTTTTCTGACCAAACTGGTAGATCAACTGTTGGTTGTGTGTATGAACTATCATTAAAAAGGGTTAAATATGCACAAATAAAGGGCTTTCCCTAACATGTATGTCATTAAATGGTGTAATTTTTGGATACTTTTCCAATTAACAGTTGCACAAATTTTTATAAGCCAGTAATGATGAGTTATTAATGGTGACATCTAAAAGAAACCTCCTGCACGAAGGCAAATGCACAGCTCAAACCAAAATATCAGCAAAATAAAAAATAGAGCCAGCATACTGTGACCTGAAAGAACTTTTATTAATAAACAAACATGGAAAACAACAAATAAACAGACCGGTTACGGCTAAACAATATCACAGCCTTCTTCACACTGAGGACTAAGACAAGCATAGAGATGGAACGTTATTCTGTTTTAATAATGAAGAAATTACTGCATATTTACACAATGAGGTATATTAAATGTATTTTTTTTTATTTCTATGAATACATTCTGCAAATAAATAAAACATTGAGGTAATATTTATATCATTCAGAAATGACATTATTACCTTAATTTTCTTTCAACATTTTATTTTGTTACTTTATTTCTATTATAGAAACATTTTTTCTAGTGTCTTTATAGATACCCTAAAATATTTTTGGTATATTCTTATTTAAAAGGCATATTTTTTTTTCATTTTCAATGCCACTATTCCATGAATTAATTTTCACAGGGTTTTTTTTTTTTTTTTTAAATCCAGAATTTCTTCCACATCCATATATTTTCATTACTACCAGGGACAGATATGCTGGTGACATGATTAGCTCTTGTACATCACTTTGGATCCAAGAAATAACTTATGTAAGCCTTTAGGAGTAAAAAAATATATACGAATGCAATCTTAATATTCTCTAAGAAAATGGTAACCTTATGCTGCAAGGTTAATCTGAAACTCTGCATTCATTTTTTTAATCTCCAACAATCAAACAGTCTTATCTGTTTAAGTGTTTCACTTTATTTTGTCTATCTTTCCTTGCAGTTTTAGTAAGGCCTTATCCCATTGCCTTCTTTTGTTGCAATAACTACAGACTTTGCCATATAAAAGTGCTTTCATTAAGTCCCATGGTGTCAAAGCCAAAATCTTTGTCATTGCTGCTATAGTCTAAGAACTGCTAAATTTCTGCTAGAAATCATTCTTTAAAATCTTTGAACTTTGTTATATAAACGGACAGTCTACTAAACAATTCAAGTTTTAATTTAGCATTACTGCTAAAGTAAGTGCATTGTGATCTGATAAAGGAAAACATATTCTATCAATTCTTAGTTGTGTATCAAATCTGTAATAGTAATGAGTGTCAAATAAATAATTTGATCCAGAATAAGTATTAATCTGTGTAAGATTAAGTTAACTCACTTCTTTGCAGATACTAAAATTCCAGGTTCCTTAGTTGCACTAATATCATTTTATTTAAACATACATTGTCTCCTGCCACCATTATACTTACATTCATATTCAAAGTTCAAATTTTTAGATAATTCCTAGATAATTTCTCTCCATTTCTCAGAAACTAGTACATATTTACTAAGGTTAACATTATTTTTCTTTATTTAATGTATTTTTGATATTCAGTAATGTTGATACACATCATACCTTTTTCACTACTGTACAAGTAAATAACCCTAGCCATTATAGTAGAATTTCTCCATAGAATTGATGTACTACTTCTCTTTCCTTTAAATGTGGAACTTGTTAGTGCTGTATATACTGTTTTTAATCTAATAATACCATATTGGAATCCACAAGTTCCTCGTAAAAAAGCTACTACTGTTTTATGCATTTTTAAATATTTAAGCAAACTACTTATCCTACTGCCAATGTTAAGACCATTTACATTTAAAGAAACACATTTTAAAGGAGACATTTTATATCAGTGAAATACTTATTTTTATTACTAATTATGGATCTGTAATGTTCTGTATTAAACACCTAAGAATAATGGCTATTAGCTGCATATTTCAACCTTGCCAAGGCTTTTGACACTATCCCTGCATACTGGTGTTATTGAAATGTTAGTCACATAATGTAAGTTCATATCATTGTCCAATGGAATATGAAATGGCTAACTCCAAGTAGTAAACATTGCTGGCACTCTCCCATAATGTAAAATTGTGACTAGTGAGGTACCACAGGAATCAGTGCTGAGCCTTCTTATGTTTGTCATTTCTTTTGTAGACATATAATCCAATATCCCTTAAGATTAGTCGACCACATTTCCTAATGACTGCAAGATGTGCCACTGTTAAGCCATCATCCACTGCTACTAACCTGCTCCAGTAAAGGCTGGAATATGCACATGCATGTTGTACTGAAGATGGTCTCAAGCTAAATGCAAAAAAGTCTAACATAACATTTAGCAAAAAAAGTTGTTTCTACCTCATACATTACAAGTAGAACTCCTCTTCAAACAGATATGGTCATAAAAGACCTGAGCATTGATGTGGACAACTGCCTCTGATTCAATCATCAGGTTTCCACCATAGTCAAGAAATCCTTTGTCCTGACCCAATTAATTTTCAAGGGAATATTTTCAAGATCCAGAGTAGTTATTTTACCACTATAATATTCCTTTATCACAACCATCACCAAATACAGTGCCTCCTTTGGTATGTACAGATGTAAGCATATTGACCAACTTGAAAGGATCCAATGATTGTTTACTAAAAAACTTGCAGGCCTTTTAATCCTTCAACTATCCCAATAGATTAGCACACCTCGCCTCATATCCAATAGCCTACAATCATATTTAGACATTACCTTCAAGCAAAAAAAACTACGGTATATAGGAGCACAGAAAGCTGGGAAAGCTGGCAAAAGACATGGCTAAGATATACAATAAAGGATGTAGAAAACAGGAGATTAGAGTTAATCAAAGTATGAAGTTGAAATGAAAGAGACAGGGAAATGGGAATAGGCGTGTTGAGGGAAGTAGGTGGAATTTCAAAGAAATCTATAGATCCTGTAGATTCGCTGAAGGTAGTCCAATATAAAACAAACTTAAGAAAGAAGAGAGGCAATAGAACTCTATCCATGAGCGTTTTATTAAAAGACGTTCCAAAAAAAATAAACTAACTAAAACTTAATTCACAAAACTTAAAATTGAGTATTTCAAAAAAGTCTGGATAAGCACTTTCAACATAACATTTCAGGTGGCGACTACTTAGATGAATTTGATTGGTTGAGAAGTCTGGGGGATTTGGCACTGAAATGGAATTTGATTGGATCGATGAATATTAAAATTAAGGAAATGATGATACAGGCAGGATCTGATGAAGGCTATATGCTGAAAGTGCTTATCCAGACTATTTTTGAAATACTCTGTTTTAAATTTTATGAATAAAGTTTTAGTTAATTTTTAGTTAATTTTTTTAGAACGTCTTTTAATAAAACACTCATGGATAGAGAGTTCCATGGTGGTATGTTCTATTGTTTCTCTTCTTTCCTGAATTTCAAAGAGAGGGTGGGAAGAGACAAGGAGCAGTAAGATGAAAAAGTACTGATATGACGCACAGTGAGTCAGAGAACTGACACATTTCATTAACTTAGAATAAACAGCAAGTACAAAGGTGGTCATGGGAGATGAGCTACCATGGCTCTTCAATAATGTATGTTACAGAGGAGTGCATGACAAAGAAGGCTAACTGATATCCATGTTACAGCTGAAGGACTTAGTGTGAAGGTAAGTTTTTGCTTATATTTTGAAACATTGAGTCCCTGGGACTTTTCATTTCTCTGGCAGAATTTATTCTGGTGCTTAATTACAGATTGATAAAAAGAGGTCCTTCATATTGATTTATGGGTTTGATGGTTATAGCAAAACATTGCAATTCAGACTAAAGGGTTCTGGTTGGTGCACATCATTATAAGACAGTCTGAGCTGCAGCCATGTACTGGGTGTACATAGAATATGATGTGCCATTTTTCACTTGAGTGAACCAGTTTCATCTTGGAGAAAGCATGAGAATGTTGAGTTCTATTTAGAAAGACAAGTGCATTTGACCATTCTATTACAGCTTTGCTCAAATCTTACTAGTTGCATTTACTGAAGACTAGTGAAAATGGACCTAGCATGCAGGAACCATGCAAGTTAAAAGTAGGACATGATAGGTGCATGAGATCAGTTAAGTATTCACTTAGTAAAGGAGTGAAAGCTTTTGAGTTGTTTTTTTTAATAACTTAATTCATCTGAAATAAAAGCAGTTTGGATGGACAAAAAGGAAACATTATCAAGCCATTAATGTGAAATATAAGTACTTTTATTTACTAAACCAAGGACCTCATGGATACTTTGGCATTAACATTGATCTAAAGAAGACTACAGCTACTGAGAAACAAGCAAATTAGATGAAAGCACGTATCTTATCTTTCAGTATAGTGGCTTAATAAAGTTTTCTTTTAGTTCCCCTGGATTGTGTTTTTATTTGTTCAGAGATATAGCCAATGAGGCTTACTGAACAGAGTTAGGGGCTATCAACCATTTCATAGTTTTTATCTTTACTTCATATATATTCAGATTTTCAGGATGAGATCAGTAAAAATGTCTAAGAACATGATGATGTCTTTTGGATATTAGAACATGACGTAATCAAAAAATCATTTCCAGTAGTAGTATCAGTTCATACATCTAAATGAGAAATCTGAACAAACTCAAATAATGGAAGGACAAAAGCCCAAAAGTAGGGACAAATTTCAGATGTTGTTATAAACCTAGAGCATTGCTAGATAAACAGGTTTTGTGCTAGCATACATTTTTCTGAAGGATATAAAGTCTGAAACTGAACTTTGTATCATTACTTAATGACTTTAATCCTCAGTAATTTGCCAGAAAACACATTTTATGAGGAATGCACCAAAAATAGGAGGCAAAAATCTGTTCAGTTGAGCGGTACTTATCAGATGTGTTGTTTGAAACAAACATTTCTTTGCCTTTATCAGCATTTTACAGTACACTTGAAGACCATCAATTCTGCATACTACAAAAGTATGCTAACGCATGAACATTAACTGTTTGCAGATGTATCAGTGAAGATCAAGGATGTTTTTTTAACATATTTCAGAAGTTGAACAGGAAGAAAAACTGAATACATATTGTTTGCAGGCATTTTAAATACTGAGTGGCCAAGTATTGAGGCTTGGGAGCCCCAACATTAACTGACTCGGTGCTCGAGAAGTCTTCAAGCCAGTAAACTGTTTGGGTTCATTTGGAGAGAGATCTGTGAAAACATTAGAGGCTGCAACACCATTTCCATTCCAGCCAAGTAATAAACCAGAGCACACATTTATAAAGCGTCAGAGGCCTTTGAGAGTTGTAAAAAGAAAGCGCTGAGTATTATACCACTGCCATGTACCTACTGCGCCTAGAATGTAAACTAACCAGAGTTGGAAATGGGTTTGATTATGCAGGAAGTCAGTTTGTCAATGGATACATCTTAATAAGATTTTAGATAGAAGGAATAAGATTAAAATATGCTGATAAATCAAATGAAGTGTCACCTCTGTGCAAATGGGACAATGATTTCCATCATCTTGGTATCTGGCTTCTCCTCATGGATAAACTGATTAATAAAGACACAGGATAAGCTACACCTTCTGCTTAAAGGTCAAAATACTGTTTGTGAAGTTTATCAGTCGCTGGAGAAATACTGTAACTCAACATGAGTTTAATAATAATAACGGAGCTGAGAAAAGAGATGAATTTCAAGAAATGGCACAGCACAGTACTGCATTTGGTATCTTACGTATCTAGTTTAAGAGGTACAACAGATAATGTTGTCATTAAGTAATGGTCAATTACCTTGTTTATAATATAAAAAAAATCAAAAATAACCTTGACTATTAAAGTGAAGTGTTTTCAGATGCTGGCCATACTATCCAATTTATACTGCATTGACAAGCACATAAAAAGCAAAAAACATCTCATGTCTACAGTTAGCAGGATTTAACTTTATTGACTTGTAAAAAAAAAATACAAAGTCACAGATATTCAGAAGCCATGTAGTTGAAAGACTTGCATGTCCTTAGGTGATAATTTACTTATTTCCCTTAGGTCTCCTGCAAATAAGGTTTGAAGCATTACGCACTGAAGTCTCTGGCTTGTCAAGGTCTTTTTGATGTTTTTGCCCAAGAGTTTTTTCTGTGTGACCATTTTACTTGTTTTGTTTACAATGTCAATTGTCAGCATATCTGACAGGAGGCAGAACTCGTACAGAGCTGCTGTTTAAATACAGTATTGCTTGAAAGATTTACAATACATTAGAGGGAAATAACTATGCTAAGTCCATGAAGATTTAAATGAACTCCTGTTTTATTTCT
This sequence comes from Protopterus annectens, assembly GCF_019279795.1. NCBI lineage: Eukaryota > Metazoa > Chordata > Ceratodontiformes > Protopteridae > Protopterus > Protopterus annectens. The sequence continues at coordinate 407,878,365 of NC_056737.1, forward strand.
TTCTTTTTCTGTTTATTGAACTTAGCTCTGAAAATCAGGGTGTTAATTCATAACTAGGTCTTACAGCTATATTTCACTTTGTTCTGTTGACATTTAAACATCACATTGTGAGGATTTTATGCAGCTATAAAAGATAATACACTCATGCATTCTTAAGGAACAAATATTATACAGGACAACTAAGGAAGAAGAATAGCCAAGATAAAAGAATGGAAAGAGAGTAATACATGTGAAAACAAGCCTTTGTCAGTGTTTGATGATGACTTGTACTGCTGCTGTGCTTTAGCACAAGACAAAATGCAGCAACTTACAGTACTTATCTGTTTCACAAGTGTCGCATTGATAAGAATTTTTTCTTTTGATTCCCCACATGGCCTCAACTGATGGGCCATTGACCTGCATCAATTTAGACCTGACATGCCTTAAGGGCAACAGCAGCCGGGAATTACTCAAACAACCCTAGAGAGTCCCACTTGTAGTGAGGAATGGCACAGCTCTCGGGTCCTGCAAAGCATCCTGTCGCCAGAGTAGAGCACCCCCCCTGCCCCCCTTCAGCAACACTCTGATCTCTGCTGCATTCTGCCTTCTGAGAAGAACATCCCAAAACATGGAGAATCACCTTGGATTTGTCTGTCTACACCACAGAAACAAGTGATCCTTTGGTATAAAGAATAGTTGTATAAATAAACATGTTCAAATGTCCACTACTGCAATAGCCTTAACTATATGAGTTATATCCTGCCAAGGATATAACAGCTGGCCAGCTACCTAAGCTTGTGCCTTCCACATGTCCAAACTGTGAAGCAGCTCAAGCTGTGTTGACTAAAAGACAAGTTTGGGTGCCACACTACTCGGACATTTCCTGCCAACAGAGAGGGAGGCTGAGCCTTGAAAGGACAGTGCTAAGAAGAAGAAAAAATAAACCACCACACCTTGGCACAAACGATACACCAAAAATAATAGGGATGGAAGGAGGGACCAGCTACAGCAGCAGTGATCATTTACCATCTACTGTTAATAAGTTTACTTACACAACTGTACTGTGTTCATCACATTGATCACTGCTGATTTAGCCCTAGCTATATGGGTCATTTACCCTCAGTTATTACATTTGGAAGGTAGAAGGAGAAGAGTCCAGGAGCCCTTGGAGAATGGTCATTACAGAGTCAGATTTACACCTAGTGAAGGAATCAAGCTTTCAGTGCTTTGCAAAACTATGCACAGAGACCAAGTTGCAGTTTCTCGAATACTTCTGTAATCTAGCGCTTTCCAAAAAGCCATAGATGAAACTAGGACCCAAGTAGAATAGACCTTGATCCTGCCTGGAAAAAGTGAGTATAAAAAAAGGTAATAGCCTTACACGACCATTTGGAAATAGTCTGCATTAACACAGGTTATTCCTTATTTCTTAGCCTCACAAGAAATTAATATCAGATTTGAAGATCTGAAAGATTTAGTTCTGTCAAGATAGTACCCATGTTGTCTGTGGACATCTAAGATATGGACTATCCTTTGTCCCACATTTGTAAGATCAGTAAAGAAAATGGGAGAAATGATTAGCATGGCTTAAAGTAAACCTGGATACCACTTTAGGTATGAAAACACATTAGCTCTTGAAGAAACCCTGTCTCTGTGTAAAATGAGATAGGGTTGACTCATCATAAGAGCTTGCAACCCAGATACTCTTTTTGCAGAGGTCAGAGCAATCAGTAAAACTGTCTTCCATGTTAAGAACCTCAAGTTAGCCAGATTAGCGGATTCAAATGGAACAAGTGTTCTCCTCCCTATCAGAAAATTAAGATCCCAAGAAGGGGCCACCAGTTTTCTATGAGACCTTTTAAATAAAACCCCCTTTAAAAACATTTTGACATGAGAAAAGTACAGTTGTGTATACTTACCATAAATGTAGATGTTTGAGTGTCTTCACTGTTGCAGTCATCACATTTGGGTTATCCCCGCCAGGGTAGCCCTCGGCCGGCCTGAATACCAGAGACTTAGTATTTCTTCGTCGGTTGCTGTTGCTTGAAGACTGACGTCAGGTCGTCAGTGGTATAAAGGAAGGCAGCCCATGCCACTACATCAGTTTTTCTTGCCCTAACCAGTCTGGAGCCCCCAAAATAGGAGGCCAGGCTCTGGTGGCAGAACCCCACCAGTGGAAAATAAAAAAACAATATGTCCCCTTGTAAGGAAAGGAGAACAACAAGGAAGAAAGGTAACAAAAAAAACAGGGGGAAGGAGGGATGGGAAACCAGGACTGCAACAGTGAAGACACTCTAACATTTACATTTATGGTAAGTGTACACAACTGTACTATTTTATTCGTGTTTCACTGTTGCAGTCATCACATTTGGGTAGATTCCCAAAGCTGAGGAAATGGGTGGAGCCAGTCAAGGAAGCTAGGCTCTGACTAGCATGCCCTGCAAGACTGCAGAGGCAAAACCTGTCCTGGATTTGGAAAAGAGAGGCAGGTGGTAATGTTTGGTAAAGGTGTGAACAGATGTCCAGGTTGCAGCCTCAAGGATGTCCCTGGTGGGGACTCCTCTGTGGAAAGCTGCAGAGGTGAAGGCTGCTCTGGTAGAGTGTGTCCTGACCTCCTGGGGGAAGGCTTACCATGCTGTTTGTAGCAGAAATGGATGCAGTGTGCTATCCATTTGGAAATGGTTTGCTTGGAGATGGCTTTGCCCTCTGCCCCTGAAGCAAAGCTAACCAGCAGTTGATCAAATTTTCTGAAGGGTTTATTCCTTTCCAGATAGTATCTGAGCTGTCTGTGCACATCTAGAGAGTGCAAATTCCTTTTCCCCTTGTTGTGAGAGTTAGAAAAGTAGGTGGGGAAATGGACTGATCGGTTGAGAGAGCAACACTGGACACCACCTTGGACATAAAGGATTGATAAGTTCTGAGGGATGCCCTGTCTGCATGGAAGATGATGAAGGGTTCCACTGCCATGAGTGCTTGCAGCTCAGGGACTCTTGTGGCTGAAGGGATGGCCAGGAGGAAGGCTGTCTTCCAGGAGAGAAATATTAGCTCTGCAGAAGAAGATGGTTTGAAAGGAGGCAGGGTGAGCTTTTCCAAGACAAAGCTAGGGTCCCAAGCCGGTGTTGGTGCCCTTCTGGGGGGCCTTAAGTTGTTAGCCCCTCTGAGGAACTGTTTGATCAGAGGGTGTGAAAAAAGGCATGAATTTTTATAGAGGAGAAAGAGAGACCACTGTGTAGTAGGTTAGCTAAGTAATCCAGGATGAGAGGGATGGAGGGCTGTGCTGTATTGGCTCCTTTAGCCTGGATCCAGGTGCAGAACCTTTTCCATTTATCTGCATAAGACTTTCTGGTGCTAGGGCATCTGGCCTCTCGGATAAAATCCAGAACCTGTATACTGAGGATGGCAGATTGGTCAGCAGGGATCAGGATATAAGCCAAGCTACCAAATTGAGTGTCTGCAATTGGGGGTGCATGAATTCCCTTTCCCTCTGAGTTAGGAGGTTGGGAATCTCAGGAAGTCTCCATGGGGGCAGTGGGGACAGGCTGTGCAGCAAAGGGTACCAGTGCTGTCTGGGCCAGTCTGGAGATATGAGAATGGTCCATGTTTTTTCCTCCTTTATTTTGATCAGTACCTTGGGAATGAGAGCTAGGTGAGGAAAGGCATAGACTGAGAGGTTTACCAGGGGAAGGACAGGGCATCCATTTTCCATGCCATGCAGTGATGCTCCCTGGTGCAGAATTTGCTGAGCTGATGGTTGGTGTAGGAGGCAAAGAGGTCGACCTCCGGGGTTCCCTATCTCTGAGTTATTAGTAAGAAGGTGTTTCTGTTGAGCTGCCACTCATGGGGGTCCAAATGTTTTCTGCTTAATTGGTCTGCCAGGGAGTTGAGAGAGCCTGGCAGGTATTGTGCTAACAGCTGTAGTTGCATGGAAGAGGCTGTAAACCCAAGGGTCATGGCCAGCCTGCACAGCGGGTAGGAGTGAGTCCCTCCCTGCTTGTTGATGCACCACATTACTGTGGTGTTGTCTGTTTTGATCAGGAGAACCCCTGGATAGAGAAGGGGTTTGAAAGCTATCATGGCCTGCTGCACAGTCATAATTTCTTTTTGATTGCTTTGCAGTGGGAGTTGCTGGGGGTTCTAATGGCCCTGTTTGCACCTGTCATCCAGGTGTGCACTCCAAACATAGTCTGATGCATCTGTGGTCAGGGTATGGGCAGCAGGGTGTGGGGAGAAGGGCAGTCCCTTGTTGTGGAAGCAGGCTGTTTCCCACCAAAGAAATTCCTTCCTTAGGCAAGGAATAATAGGTAAAAGAGTTTCCAGATCTTGAGAGTCTTGACACCAAAGGCTATTTAGGTACCATTGAACTTTCCTAATATGCAGTCTGGCATATGGAATAAGAAGTATGCAAGATGCCATGAACCCCAGGGCTTGCAGGATTTCCCTTGCAGAAAGCTGGGGCCTGGTGGCCAGTTGAGAGAAGTAAGGTGATAGGAAACTTTGTTTCTCTAGTGTTAGGCATGCCATCTGGGATTCTGTGCCCAGACTTGATCTCATGAAGATTATCCTTTTGGTGGGTACCTGTTTGGATTTATTTTCATTGATTGTGTACCTTAAGGAGGTTAGTAGGTCCGTTACAAAGGCAAGGTCTTTGAGCATCTTTTCCTGGCTGCCTGAATAAGGCAGTCTAAGTAGGGATAAATTTAAATATTTCTTTGTCTGCAAAAAGCAATGGCCAGTACCAGGCATTTTGTGAAAACTCTGGGAGCAGTAGATAAGCCAAAGGGAAGCGTAGAGAACTGAAAGAGTTGAGATCCTGCCCTGAAGCGAAGATATTTTCTGCAGGACTCCCTGATGGGAATGTGGAGGTAGGCCTGTTTAAGGTCCAGGGTGGCTAGCCAAGCATTCTTGGACAGCATGGGTAGCAGCTGCTGGAGGGTGAGCATTTTGAATTTTGGGATTGCCAGGAAGGTGTTTAGAACAGATAGACTGAGGATGGTGTGCCAGGTGCCCTCTTTTCTGGGTACCAGAAAAAGTCTGGAGTAGAAGCCTTGACCTATCCGCTCTGCAGGAATGTGTTCTACTCCTCCCAAGGACAGCAGGGTATGGATTTTCTTTTGAGCCTCTGCCCACTGATTCGGTCTTAGATCTGGGAACCCTTTTGGGGTTGGAAGGGTGTGGAAGGAGAATTTGTACCACCTGAGACACAATGTTCAGAACCCATTGGTCCTTAGTAATGGTGGCCCAGGTGCTTGACTGAAAGGAGAGTTTTCCTCCTAGAGGTATGTGATGGTGGGCAGAGGCGAGGTCAGGAGGGAGTGAGTCATTGTGAGTTACTACCATAATGGGGTGGCTTAGAACTCCCTGGTTTTGAAATGGAGGGATCTGCGACTACTGTCTTGGAGGTCTGTTTCCACGGGGCCTAGGCTGGCCCTGTTTATTAGGTGGAAAGGACCAATGCTTGGAAGGAAAATGCCTGCTGAACCTAGGGGGCTGTACCTGTAAGAAATCTTTAACAGTCTGCATAGATTTTGCTTTTTCTTCCATCTTTTTAACACCTCTTCTGCTTTAGTACCAAATAAGTTATCTTTGTGCAAGGGTGCATCCAACAATTTTGATTTGACATGGTCTGGCAGGGGTTGTTCCTTAAGCCATGCATGCCTTCTAATGACAGATCCAGTGACTGCTGCCCTGCGAGAAGCTTCTAGGGTGTCAAAACAGCAGTGCAAAGTGTGTTTAGTTACTTGACCAGCAGAGTGCATTAATTCCTGTAAATCTTTAGATTCTGCCCATGCAGGAAAGGAGGACATTTTTTGTTTAAGGAGTTCCAAGGTATGTTGCTATTTAACCATATGGAACTGACAATTTAGTGCCCTGATAGCAAGGGTAGTGGAGGTGTATATTTTTTTACCCCATCTGTCCAGTGCTCTGGAATCCCTGTCTGAGGGGGTGGGATTCTTATCTGAAGTAGCTTTAACCCCTTTTAGGCCTTGAGTAATGACCACCCCTTTTAGGCCTTGAGTAATGACCTCCAGGTCCACTGTTGGGTTTTTAAAAAGATATTTCTGAGAGTCAGGGACTCTGTAGTACCTGTCTGGCTTTCTGGGAGCGCAGGAGGGAGGGCATCTGGAGTCAAGCTGGATTCAAGGAAGACATCACCCACCACATCTAGGACTGGGGGGATGGCTAAGGGCCTATGCTGTGGAAGGTCCAGGAACTCTCTGAGTCTCTTTTTAGACTGTGGGTAGTCTTGACTCTCCCATTTGAAATGCTCCCTTAAAGTATGCAGGGTTTCCCCAAAGGAAAAATCCTCTGGGGGAGAGGCTAAAGGAATATATTCCTCTGCATCAGAATCCTCATATGTAGAGAGGGGCTGCATGTCTTCTTAGTCAGATGCATAGGATTCATCTGACTCTTGTTCAGACAAAACTACTGGAGACAGATTAGTTCATAGGTTCGTACTAGGCTATCTGCCCTAGGGCATTTATAAGCCTAGCCAGAGTGTGTGTGGCTTTCACCACCCCTGAGAATACTACGCCCTTTTAGGGTTTAGTTTACTGTGCCTCTGTCTAGTAGTGACACAGAGATGACCCCCGGGGTAAACCTACGATCTCCCATCCACTCATCAAGATTTCTCTTGAATAGAGTTAGTGAGGGGCTCTGCCTAACATGGATTGGGATTCTGTTCCAGAGTGTAGGGAGCCTCTGGGTTATGAATCTGTCCCTCCAGCACATCCTATTTATTTCTGTGTTGAGGTTTAAGTCTCTTGCTCTCGTGGCTCTGATGGATTTGGATTTTCTGAGGTGGAGCATGTCCATTAATTCGGATTGGACATGGCCTTGTAGGTCAGGCACAGCTCACCTCTGAGTAGGCGGTATGTGACTGAATAGAGTTGGAGTTTTTCAGTCGGGCAGCATATGACATATGTTTAAGACCCTTTATCCACTTGGTGAGGAACTTTTGGGGTCTTTCCAACTGCTGCAGGTGTCGGGTAAGATACATCCCAAATGGGGCATTGTACTCAATCATTGGCCTGATAAGAGAAGAGTACAGGGGCACAATGACCTCTCTTGATCTAGATGTGAAACCCTTCATGATAAGGTGGGCAATATAGAAGGTCTTCCTAACCACTTTGGCAATGTGAGTGTCAAATGAGAGGTTACTGTCAACCTGGGTCCCTAGGTCCCTGATTACCTCTTCTGTACTTAATGGATTACCACCTATGTGGTAATTTGTGGGTACCTTGTTTTTCCCAAAGGGTATGACTATACATTTTTTGGCATTCAGCTTAAGGCCATGGCTCTGGCACCAATTGTCCATTTCTATGAGGCCTTTCTGAAGGATGTTTGTGTCCGCTGGAGTATCAATTATGGCGCGCAGTTTGCAGTCATCTGTGAACTTTGTCAGCCACAATCCTCCTAAGTTTGCCTGTACCTCGGAAAAATAAATGCCGAACAAGAGGGGTCCCAGGACTGAGCCCTGTGGGACACCACTTGTGACTGGCTTAGAGTCTGACATAGCTCCAGCAACTCTGACCCTGTGGGTTCTGTCCTTGAGCCAGTTTGCAACCCATCTTGTGACATATGGGTTTACATTTAAGCTGGTGAGTGTGTCTATGATGCCCAAGTGGGGTATTGTGTCAAAGGCTTTTGCAAGGTCAAGGTAGGCTGTGTGAACTGCCTTACCCTCATCAATGTCATCAATGGCCTTAGTGACTGTTTCAAAAAAGTCAACCAAGTTCAAAAGGCAGGATTTGCCCTTGACAAAGCCAAATTGGGTAGGATCCAATGTCTGTAGGTCCCCAATGTCTTTGTTTATGAGTTCCATAATGATCCTCTCCATAGCTTTGCACACCAGGCTCATCAAGCTTATGGGGCGGTAATTTCCAGGGTCCGTAGAAGCACCGCCTTTGTGAAGTGGGACCACTGTTGCCGTACGCCAATCTTTGGGTACGTATCCTGTAGTAAGGCTAAGATTAAACAGCAGCCTTATGTGTGGGTTTAGTTCCTCCTGGAGTTCATGTAGCACACAGCCCGGGACACCGTCTGGTCCCATTGATGCTGTGTTTTTAGCTTTAGAGAGGGCAGCTCTCACCTGGGCATCTGAGATGTTAGGGAGGCTACACTCTGCTGGGATAGTTATTTCTCCTTTTGGGGAGGGAATTTGCACTGAACCTGTCTGCCAGAATGTTGGCAATGTCAGTGGGTTCAGTGTATTTTGTGTCATTTTGGACTAACTCTGAGCATATCTGGGAGTTTCCACCCAGGTTTCTAACATAGCTAAAGAAGGCCTTGTGATTGTCTTTGGTGTCTTTTGCGATTTTTCTCTCAAAGTTGGCCTTGGATGATTTTATGATTGATCGTAGTTTTTTGCTAGTACTGATCAGAGATGCCTTCCCTTTTAGGGATTTTGCTCTGTCATGTAGTAGCTTCCTCCTCCTGTTGTAAAGTTTGTTTATGGCTGGGGTCCACCAGACCGGGGAATGGGTCTTGGTTTTATTTGGGATTGCATGATCCATGCATTCTTGAAGGTGCCCGTAGAAGGCATTTGCAAATGATTCAGCAGTGTGGGTTGTGGTTTCCACTGGCCCAGGGGTCTTGAAGGATACCACTTCAGTCTTAAGAAGTGTGAAGTTGGCTTTTGAGAAGTTCTTCACTGTGGTCTTTTGTGCAGGGGGTGGGGGCGGGATGTGGATTTTCAGTGAGATTAATTAATGGTCTGATCTTACCAAAGAGGGATATCCTTCCGGTGTGGAGCATTTTGTCCCCATGTTTGTGATGATCAGGTCTAGTATATTGTCTCCTCTTGTGGGAATGGTGACTAGTTGTTCCATTGCATTTGAGTTTATGAATTCTAGGAATCTTTGGGCTAGGGTGTTGGGGCTAGAGTAATGTTCCCAGTCTATGTTTGGGTAGTTGAGGTCTCCCAATATGATGGTATTTGGACTGACATTCATACTCTCCAGTGTCTTCAGGAAGGCTGTGTGGGGTTCCTGAGTTTGAGAGGGTGGTCTGTAGCATGCTACAAACTGTAAGGAAGTTTTGCCTATGGTTAGTTGCACCTGGATGGTCTCCGATGCTTCGTGCGTTGCCACTAACCTGGAGGTGTGGGTATCTTTGATGAATATGGATACTCCCCCTCCTTTTGTGGTTCGGTCCAAGTTTTGGGGCCGGAAAGCATGATATGAGGTAAAACCTGATAGTGCTGGGGTGCTCTCAGGAGCCTTGAACCAGGTTTCAGTCACTGCACAGACATCGATGTTCTCCATACTGAGGAGGGCTTCAAGGGTGTGCATCTTGAGGTTTAGACTTCTGGCATTGAGCAGCATTACCCTTAGTTTTTTTCCACTTGTGTTTTCTTGGGAGGTAGGTTTGTCATTTGAGCCTTGCCTAAAAAAGGCACTATGGGGGTGGCAAGAGCCTTGGCCAATATCCGAAGCCTAGGGTGACAGGTGCAAGCCATTCCTTGTGAAGCAGCGTGGCTTGTCAAGCATGTCATCCCAAGCAGACAGACATTGGATCCCCTTAGAATGACACCAGTAATTAAGCCAATTGTTAAAACTGATCATTTTGTCTTTGTACTGTGGCATCATTCTTGGTGAGAGTAAGATGCTGCTCAGGGTCATACCGGCCTGGGCTACATAATCAGAGAGCACCTCTATGTCTCTTTTCATGTAGTCCGGGGAGGTACGTCGCAGGTCGTTCACACCGGCATGTACAATGACTGAGTCATATTTGTACTTGCTGTGGAGCGACCTGAGTGCTTGTGTTATGTGGCGGATTCTAGCTCCCGACAGGCAGCTTACTGTGACCTTTTCCTTGTTCAGTCTGGTAAGCGGGACATCAGTGTGTCTGACTATGGAGTCACCTACTACAAGTGTGTCTGGCATGTTGTTTGGCCTTAAGGGCTGTGACTGTTTAGCACACTGACTTTGTGAACTGTGTGTTGCATGTGCTATGTCTTGAGGTGGCGGTTGCTTGGGTGTCTGCTTTGGAGGCCTCTGTTGTTTTGGTAGATTTTTTATCAGTGCCTCCAAGTATGTTTTTGTGTGTTTATGTGTTTGGTTTGCAGTTGTGATAGTTCTATGTGAGACTGGATTTGTGGTGTGCGTGGTTACCTTCTCCTCCTGACTGGTCTTGCCAGTACTGAATTGAGAGAGCTCAGCCTCCAGTTTGGCTATATAGTTGCATCTCTCGCATATATTTGTATTTGTTGGGAGGAGGAGAGGGTTGTCTGTGTACATGAGGCAATTGTAACATTGCCTCAAGATTCCCAGATTCACCAGCTGAACAGGAGAGAACGCCAGCAACTGACCCTTCGACATACTAGAAATAGTGAAAAAGATTGCTATGTAACTGAGTCAGAAAGGACCTATAGGGAAAAGGGTACTCAAGGGAATTTAGGTGAATGAAGTACTTTCTTTTGTTTAAGAGTGCTTTATCTGTATAAAAAATGCTTTAGAAGCAAGTGCTGAGCTTTTCAGATAGAGTATAGGCTGTTTAGATTGCAAGTAGAGCAGTTCTAAGGGAAAAATTGAAGAGCAGACTTTACGGAGCCAGAAATAGTTTAAACTTGATTAACTGGCGCTGCCCGATGCTGCTCTATGAGCAACTTCGCACTAATTCATGTAAAAGCGTGCTAAAGTGCGCAAAAATGGGCTTTATAGCAGGGGGTTGAAAAGAGCCAGGAATTGACCCAAAATGGCCAATAAACTACAAGTTGCTGGGCTGGAACCACTCCTCTAGGGACAAATAGGTTGCTCAGTGCTCCCCACTCCCACTGGTGAACAAAGAAGCTTCCTGTTATCCAAATAAGGATATGGATAGCACAGGAACTAAGACAAAGCCCAGAGATCAGTAAAATCTGAAGACTGGACTATTCTAGTTCAGAAAAGTGGGAAAACAAGGATATTTTTTGTTTTTTTTCTTTTTTCTTTTACAGAGACAGGAGAAAAAGATACAGTAGCAAACAGTTAATGCTATAAAACGGCTAGCGCACTTGAGTGTGTTAGCCTAACAGTTAAATTAAACAAAAATAACTTTATAAAGTGCTAACAGTTTAAAATCTACACAGGTACAGTAAAAACAATATGCAGAGCTGTTTTTTAGGCAAAATGCAGTCGAGATGCAGTAATTAAAGATCTCTCTTTCTTTTTGAGGGAGTGGCTTGGCTTCCCCTAATCAACATAATAAGGTCCTCTACCATTTCAAGCATTTGTGACTAAGGCAAGGGAGCAGGTGCCAGAGAATGGCTGGAAGTCGATTTCTTGGGGGTGGTTCAACCCCCGGGCCTAAGGAACTCAGTTGTTTTAGAAAGAACAGTAGCCATGAAAGAAGGCATCGGTTTATGTCTGCATTCGGTGTTGCAAAGGACTTCCTCGGAAGCTGGTGCCTGCACAGCAGCTCCGGACCCATCCAAGGTAGAGATGACCGCAGGATCCTTAGATGAAGAAGAGTTCTGCGACATACCAGATTCTGAAAGGGTCTCGGTAGGGGCCTACAAATTAACTGAAGCGGGCATCAGGGGCTGCAAAAGTGCCTCACTGAATTCTGGAGGACTGACCACCTTGGTGGTAGCATCGTTGGAAGGTTTGGTCCTGTGCTGTCTGTCTCTGTCTTTATCTTTATGTTTTTTCAGAAGATCTGCTGTCAGATGGCTTACGGAAGCCATATCGGAATTCGAGGACTGTAAATGGAAATATCTGGCTACAATAAGGGCCTGACGATGAATAATTCTGGCATTAAACAAAGCACAGAACTGACAATGAGAGACGTCGTGGTTTGGGCCTAGACCAGTGATGCAGTAAGAGTGGAAGTCATGGTGTGGCATTTGCTTTCTACAGGTGAGACAATTAACTTTTTCTGATATCGGTTAGTGCAAGAAAAGAAGATCCCCAATGGGGTACTTAGCTTTCGAAGAATTCAACTTCAATTCAGAAATGAAACCGGCACTTGTACGAACTGCTTCTACTTTGGGCTCCACAGCAAGAAAGACTGATGTAATGGCGTTGGCTGCCTTCCTTTATACCACTGATGACCTGATGTCAGTCTTCAAGTGACAGCAACCAAAGCAAAAATACTAAGTCTTTGGTATTCAGGCCGGCTAAGGACTACCCTGGCAGGAATAACCCAAATGTGATGACTGCAACAGTGAAACATGAAGAAAATGCCTTGAAATAGGAGGGTCCATGGGCAGACATGATGAAATGGCCAATTAATGAATCTTGAAGGAGGAGTAAGAAAGGCCATAGGAAAGTAACTCACACAAATATTGCAAAACCAGAGAACAACTAGACTTGAATGGATGTTGGCTATGTTGTTGTTGGCACCAACTAGCAAACCTTTTCCATTTGCTAATATATGACTTTCTAGTACCAGACATTTTTGTCTCCATTAATGTTTGCTGCATGTCTTCAGTAAACAGGTGACTAAAGGAAAATGGAACCCTATCATCCAGGCAATCAGCTGAAGTTGATTGGGGTTGGGGTGTATCAAACACCTATAATCTTGCATGTGTAGATCCTTTCTGACAGCAAGCTTGTGGTAATTTCCCCTGGCTGTTTACAAAAGAAGGGAGAACCATTGTTGCTTGGGCCAGAAAAGGAGTCACCACAATGATCTTGGGGGGACTCCTTCTGAATCTTTAGTAGCACCCTGGATATCAGGCAAAAGGGTGGGGAAAGCATATAGCAACATTCCTGTCAAATAAAAAGGAAAAGGGATCTGTCTTCCAGGCCTTCTAGCTTGGAGTCCTGGAGCATAATCTTGCCAGCTGATCATTTAGAGGGGATGTAAATGGGTCTGCTAAAGGAACTCCCCACAGAAGGATCAAATCTTGGAAGACCTTCTGATCTAGTTTATATACATAAAGCTCTGCTCTGTCCTGTGTTCTGCTTGTCTGCCACAGAATACTGTTCTATCGGAATGAAGGATACCTGTAGAGTGAGATTGTGCTGTGAAGCTATATCCCAAGCTAGCATGGCTAGTCTGAAAAAGGGGTACATCCTGATACCCCCCTACATGAAGATGTACCACATGACTGTAGTACTGTCTGAAACAAGAACTACAAAAAACAGGACAGTGTCAGTATGAAGGAAAGAAAACCAAAAACTAAACTAACAGACCTAGCCCCATGGTAAACTAGTGAACAGACCATAGGTGCATCCAAATAAAAAACTTTGTTGTAAAAAATAAATTCCAGTTAAGTGCTTTCTTATGATGTCTCAGGTGGGATGAAAGCACTTAACTGTAATTTATTTTATACAATAACATTTTTATTTGGATGCACCTTTGATCTCTTTGCTCATTTACCATGGGGCTAGGTCTATCAGTTTAGTTTTTGGTTTTCTTTCCTTCATACTGACAAACAACTTGAAGAGATCCTGAGGAACAAAGATGATTCAGAGAGTCGAATGCCTTGATCATGGCAAGTTTCTCTTTCATATTTATGTGCTTGCATCTGTCCTAGGTGTCCCACACACTTTCCACAATTATTCCACCTTAAACTGCTCCTCAAGCAAAGTCCAATACTTCTGAAATGACTGACTGATTTTGAACAGGGAGGAATAATGGGGACCTGAATTTAGGGATATTTGTTGTCTCCATCAAGTAATTTTTCTGTTGACAAACCTCAGCACTGGGATTTGAAAAGAGAGTTACCACTGTACCATTCGAAAAGATCTTTGAACTGAAATGTCCAGCTGACACCCAAACAATACAATCCTGTGTGTAGGAGTCAAAAAAGGCTTTTGAAGGTTCTCTTGTAATCCCGACTTGTGTAAGAAAGCTCACCTTAAAAAAGGCTTTGGTAAGAGAAGCAAATTATTAAAATATAGAAAAAAGAAAATGGATACCTTGTAGCCTGCAATGAATTATAACTTGAGCTAGCCAGTGGAAAGTCTAAAGGGTAAAGCACAGAACAGATATAAACTCTAAGAATGATGAGAAGGATTGAGATAATAAGCATCTTTTAAATGCAGAGTTACCAAGAAGCTTGAATAAAGAAGAGGTAACAGATTGTGAAATTACATCATTTTGAAATTAGGCACCAATAGGTTTAAGAAGAAAGATCCAGAACTGGTCTCCAAGCATCTTCTTTCTTTGGCACTAAAACACCCTTGAACAAAAACATTTCCCAACTTGGGAAGGAAGTACTGGTTCTATCAATCACTGGAACAGCATGTAACGAAGGACAGGTGGAAATAAGAGTCTTGTCTGGCAGATTAGGAATAACCTCCTGGCAAGGAGGAATATACTCTCTCTGCCACATATAACCTTAATGAATGATCTTCAAAACACATTTGTCTGAAACTATCTCCTGCCAATGAGTAAAATGGATCTTCAGACCTTCTGGAATGTAAGAGAGACTTTCAGGGTGGAAAGAGGGAACAAAATCCCTTAAAAAGAGCTGTCCTTGGTTTTGGGGGTTCCCGAATTATTTTTGGAGCACCTTAGATATTATGCCAAAACTGAACAAGGGGTTAGAGAATCCCTAGAAAGTTAGAAAAAGGAGGGAAGAAAATCTTCAAGATTCCCTGATTTAACTTACCCCTTTCATCACGTTTTGATCACCACTGCAGCAAAGGAAACAGAAAATGAACCTCTACTCAAAAGAGAAAATAAAATATCATTATTCACATCCTCTAGGGATATTTCAAGAATATAGCCAGCCAAGTCTCCTCAAAAAAGTAGCAGAGGCCATAGTCCGGGAAGAATTATCCATGGAATCCATACACACGCTGAAAAGTACAATAGAATAAACTAAATAATATAAAGCAGATGTTTCCTCAAAAGACAAAACTGGAGACCAAACATTCATCATACTTTCACAATTACTCAGAATAAACATTAACATGTGAGTGGGACAATTCAAATTCTTAAAATCAAAGTTAGAGAATCATACATTATTTTACCACACCCTTCAATAATCTTCCCAAACATCCTTATCAGAAACAGTAGGCTATGAATTAACTGTTTAGCAGCAGTAGGAATAACTGACTTGGGAAGAGTGTTTAAAAATGTAAAAAGACTGCAGAACTTTATAAATTCTACCTGCTTTTTTTTTAAGGGGAAACAAGCTGGTATCATAAAAAGCACAGGTACAGCCACACATCCTCCAAAAATGACAGAACTAGAAGAAATGGTTAAAGTTCAGAACATTCCTTCTGTAACACTGCATACAATTTTCTGACTAAGAAACTTTAGTATACTATCACTAAAAACACTGACATATTCTGGAAATAGTCTCAGAAAGAGAGGAACCCCAAAGGAAGAATTAGAAACTGACCTCTCTTCTGATTCTGAACCAGAAAACTGAGAAGACCTGTATCCATCCCTTCAGCTTTATGTCCATATTCAGAATCCTGAATCTTTTCAGGAAAGATGGAATTCTTTTACCAAAAATAAATGAATGAAGTATCAAAATAAAGCCCCGAGTCAGACCCAATAAACTAATCCTAAGGAAATTTGTGGAGTAGATACATGTTTAGTTTTCAGATTTGTTTTGACAGAAACTATGGAGCCACCAGTGTTATAAATGGCAGTAGCTTCCCTAAGAATGGGCACAACATTCTGACAAAACAGGGAAGCATTCCCTGTTCCCTTTCCCAGGACCAATAAGAGTGGCTCTCCATTACACACTCAGTGGAACCCAACAACCACATACAGGAGGTAACTGCTGCACCAGTGGGATCCTGGGTAAAAGGTGAGTGGTCAGAGGTACAACAGATGGCTACAGCAGAGTCTCCCACCTGTAGCTGAAGCAAATTGCTAGCCTGCTGTGATGGCTAAGGGTATTTGCTTAAGTTTTCTTTTTGGGGGAAGGAGGAGGACCAACCTTGGAACCAACTGTTTGTTTCATGATCAAGCCAAAAATAAAGACAATTTCCTGTGGAAAACAAGCAGCAAAAGCAGGTAAAATTTTAAAGTCTTTAAAAGTCACTTTTTTCACACAAAAAACACAGTAAAAAGCACTTTAAAATACTTGCCAGCCCCAAAAAGCAAAATAAATTCTACTTATCTGCAAAAGAATTTTTAAAATAAAATAACAGGAAAAGAGAGTGTCCTCATTTAAAAGTGCAATACAGTCTCATGACAGCCTGTTAAAACATGAAATCCTAGCTTTAAAATAGCTTTCATGAAGAGGAAAGTATTAATAATCAGCTTGCTTGATAAGCTTCTCTTTTATACTTCAGGAGCAGAAGCTTGCTTAACAGGTTCTGAAATACTGCTTTTAAAGAACTCTATCAGTGTTTTATTCTGAAGTGTGCATGATGTATTTTTAATTACTCTGCAGTACCTCCTTGCTAATGAGTCAAAAATAGGCAAATATATTGCTTTGCACTAGTAATTAACAATGGTTAATGGGCACAGTACTCTTTAGACTTCTTAACTTTCATCACTTGCTTTATTGTCTCTTGTCTCCTAGTGAATGCACTTCTTATATGCTTAGAGAAATGACAGAAACATGTTAAATGGTACTTTCTAGCTGCATTATTTCAAGTGAGTGTGTATGTGGGTTATAACTCAGAATGGTGAGGAATCCCACTAATAACAGTGCAGTGCTTATTTTGAGCTTTAATAACAGTAGAAATAAAACCAGTGATGCTATTACAGTTAATTTTCAATCATATTTACTTGCACATTGCAAATTACCTCTGTTCCAGCCAATAAATTATATCTGGTGCCGGCTCTTGCTAATAACAAAATTAAGTTAGGGCATGCTCATCCCTAGTAGACTTATAGTATATTATGCTATAAAATCAAAAGCCAAGGCTGCAAAGAATAATTCTGAGGAATGTAGCATCTGTAATGATACAGTGATCTAAAATTCGTTTACAGTATTCACATTCTGATCAACTTTGTCAAGCTAAGTGCAGTATTCAAATCCCGCAAAATATAACAAGCACTGTAGATGGGATTATAGTCAAGCTTTTCTCTGTCGGTACCAATTAAGTTATTTTAATGCTGTTGCTCAATAAAGTGTTTATTGCTCACGGTTAATTTTCATAAGACAACATATTCTTCTGTATATAACTTGATAAATTATGGAACGTTTACTGCTGTTAAAGGCATTCAGTAGCACACTTAGCATAAAACTTTCTATTACAGTAGCATACTGCATGCCACATCACTCACACTCAGCTTTTCATGGCTGACAGCATTATAATAAACAAGATAAGTATGAGGTGTGTGTGAGGGGGTTATAAACAGACAGCAATCTTCTGCTACACACATTAAACAGCATTGTCTGACTTGAGTTTTATTAAAACATCTATGCTTCTTGTAGAAAAGTCTGTCTACTAGTATTAACTGATTAAAAAAAATCACTGCATGTCAGTACAGAGGAAAGAATTATAACCCTTTGTTTTCCACATTAGTTTGCAGTCCTAATTGGTATGTTAAGTTCTAGGCCTCTGTAGGAAAGTCTATAAAGCTACAGAAGTATTCCTGTTAAAAGACCAATTTTATATATAACTGCTGCATAATACAAGTAAGCAAATGGAGAAAAACTGTTCTACCTGAATGCTGTGGTTTTATTTGAATGGACCAAGGCATAAAATGTGAAAAGCCGCTGTGCAAACTCCTAACACTAACTGCAAATCTACATTCAAATAAAGTTATTTAATTTAGGTGGCCTTAGGCAAACCCACAATCCCCGGATGAATGAGGTTACAATCCCTTTTACGACTGTGGGTTCCAAGGTCACTACACATCGAAGTGATCATTTACCTCATACAGCAGAACTTTTCTTCTCAAACTAGTAAGGTTTTCACTCAATTATCTGACAGACCGATTGACTCACTCATGACCAGAACAGCAGTAATACATTTTACCTCTCCCTTGCAAAAGAACATGCTGCCATATTAATTTGAGATGGTTACCACTGCAATTCTGCTAGATTATTCCATCATAGAGCCCCACAATATAAACTGCAACTTTGGGCAAAAAATGACGCAGATGATATTCAGACCCTGCTGCTAAATCCATACACTTCCCTAAATAATTCAGACTGGATTGATACATTTATTTTTCTAAAACTTGCATGATCTTATTAAGAGCCATGGAATAACTGCAGCCTGTGACACCACACAATCGACTCAAGGCTTAAAACCAGTACTGGAGGAAATACCAATGCATCTCAGGCTACATACACACATATACAAATGGACATACACCTATGGAAAATTGTGAGGAATTGTCAATTCACCTATCAGCACATCTTAGGAATGCAGAATGATAAAATGAACTCCCCAGCAAAGCCATGATAGACAATGGGGAAGATATGCAGATTCTGCACAGAAACTACCACAGTTGGGTGCTGAACCACACACTCAAGTACTGCGAGTCAGCAACGCTAAACCACTATGCAACCCTTACAAATGTTCCAGTTGCATCACAATTATTTTATCTCTATTTTGCTATATCTTTTTATTTATTTATTTGTAGTTTAACCAGGAAAGTCCATTGGGCCATATTGAGCTCTTTTTCAATGGAGCCCCAGGGAGAAATTCTCCAGGTACATTCAAAATTATTTTGCCAGTTAATACAAGAAAGCATATACAAAATTTTGAGCACTTAGTACAAAAAACAAATAATATTTTAATACAAATACAATAATACAAAAGTTCATGTACAATACAGTTAAAACAATTATTGAAGCAACATCTTGTAGTGAAAAAAAACTGAATTGAAGAGGACATTGAAATGTTCCCATTTCCTTAGTTTTACTGAGCCTCTCTGACCATAGACAGAGAAGTAAAAGGAATTTAATGCCAGCTGCAAGACAGTACGACCTGGCCTAGTAAACATCTACAGTACATAAAAGGCACAAATGTGAGGAGCCTTTCTGCAATGTAAGTGCAGCTGTCAACTGCCTTTAAAATAAAATATATTTTGACTACATTTGACAAAAGCAGGGACATCAAATGAAGTAAGCCCATGAACAAAAACTGGTTCAGTTTTGACAACAGTCTACCAAAACTAATTTACAGAATAGTACACTCAAGTTTTGCTTTGCATTTGCACAGACATGTGAGGAAACAGCTTATTAGGGCAGTCTGCTTATTCTAACAAAAGAAATATGCCATGAGAAGTATAGAGTTGAGGAAGCTGTTGAGAATCCCTTATAAGACAAAGGCCATGGAAAAAATGCACTGGTTTACGCTCACACTGCTATAAGAAAATATTTTTGGTACAGAACACCACGCCAAGATAATTCTTGAAGTTATGAGGGGTATTTTTGACAAAAGCACACAAGGGAAACATGCAGCATACAGCAGCATTTTTGCATGTACCAAATGCTATAAATGAATTTGTGGTCATCAAAGACTTCAGCAGAGTAACTTCATGGCCGTTCAAACATGAACATTGGAAGAACTGTCTTATTCCACCCCCCCCCCACACACACACACACAAACACATCAAAGGGATCACAAACCGAGCTCTCCTCCAAGTCTGAACCAGAAATCTGAGGAAAAAACCTGTATCTACCTCTTCTTTCCATTCAGATTCAGAATCTTGATTTCTTTCAGGAAAAGTGGCATCCCTCCTCCTTTTACCAGAAACTGCTTTACAAGAAGGATCAATAGCCTGAATTAAACTTTGAGCCAGACCCAGCAAACTACTCCTCTCTGAGGAAATTTGAGGACTAGACACATGCTTAGTTTTCCGTTTCTTTTTGACAAAAAAATAAATGGGGCCAACAGTGTTATATATGGCAGCAGCAGCTTTCTCATGGATGGGCACAGCAATCTGACAACAGTAAAACTTTGCTTGTTCCCTCTCCAGTAAGTAACAGTGGCTGTGCCTTGCCCACTGAGAGGACCCCAACTGCCACAGAGGACATGGGTAACCCCAAAGTCCGCAGTGGCTGTAGGTACTACACCAGAGGGATCCAGGGTAAAACATGAGTGGTCTGAGGTTGAACAAATGGCTACAGCAGAGACACCCACAAATCACTGAGGGAAACTGATAGCCTGGTGTGGTGGCAAAAGCTATTTTCTCAACTTTTTCTTTTTGTGGTTGGAAGAACCAACCATGGGACCAGCAGTTTGTTCCATGGAAGACAAGGAGCAAAAGGCTATAAATATTACAAGTCTTTAAAAGTCCCTTTTTTCACAGAAAAATACAGTAAGAAGCATTTGAAACATTTTGCCAGTCCAAAGGTAAAATCAACACAATTTCTCCAAAGAAAAAATGGTTTACATTTGCATTACACAATCTTTAAAATGACAGAAAAAAAGGACGCTTACATTAAAAGTACAATATTGTCTCATGACACTCCATTAAAACATACAACTCCTAGCTTTAAAATAGCTTTCCTGAAGAGGAAACTGGTAAAACACAAAGAATATTTAGAAAATGAAGGTTTTTCCCTAAAGGTAACTTATCTGGCCAACAAAGGAACACCATCAAGTCGACAGTCTATCCTCAAAAGCTTTAGAGAAAGCTCTTAAGGGCTTGGTATACAAACTTATCTATTACATAGCTCAGCTCAAGCTGCCTGACAGTTTAGGCATGTGAAAGGTGCCTTGAAGCTTTGGAAGCTAGGCGGCTTTTATATCCTTGGCAGAGTATAACTCATAGAGCTAAGGCTACTGCAGCAGTGATCAATATGATGGACATCAATGTAATGTATTATTTTTGTTAATATTGTCCATTCACATTTGTAGTGTATTATGATTTGCAGTCCCAACAAATTTAATGAAACAGTATACAGATATGATGAATTTTTGATAAACCAAGTATTAAATGTGTTGCAAGTAAAGTACTGAATATTGTAAATGAAAGTAAAAAAAAATACAGACTGGTCATTAAAGGATGGAGGGAGCAATTTTCACAAAGGTGACTGATGCATTTAGGAGCAAAATCTTCAAAACAATGCTCAAATAGATGATTAAAATAAGTAGGTTGGTATGAACTGTAAGGTAAACATATACGTTATAATGTAACAGAGTTATGATGGGCATTTAAGTATAATGCATGTACACTATAATGGAAAGTACTATTGTGGTATTCATTTTTATTGTTATTAATGAATGTTTTCTCATGTTGCAAATCAATAATATATTGAACAAATATTTTTTTTCTAGAAAAAGTTTCACTGGTTACCTTCTGCAGCAAAAATGGAAGGAAAATAGAAACTTTTGGAAGTATATTTTAACCAAAGCAAAAGACAAAAACATTCACCAGTGGGGCAAAAAATTAAGTCTGGCACTTTATCTAGCACACAATATGTGCAAGGGTAAGAAATTAAATATGAACAAAACACTAGTTTTCCCTTTTCTCTGAGTTTTGTGGAACTGTGCAGGTAGTATATCAAGAGAAAACAGATGTAGAAGCAGACTCCATGTTTGGGGTGTACAAAATTTTGTAAGTCTCTATAGCTATAATTTGCCTTGGTTACAATATTACTCAATGTTGATTAATCATTGCAGATCCCCTCATGGAATTCAAAGTAAAAGAAGAAAACAAAAACACATGCCAGAGAAATCCAAAGAAAGCTTTTCTTAACCCATGAAAAATCAAAAGCCATCAAAGTACTGAGATACAAAGGAGATGTAACATTTCTGACTGACTGGAACTTGAACCTATACTGCTTAGAATTTTGGTCTGCTGCCATTAATCATAAGACCATAACCTTATATTTTAAGCCATACCCAGAAAGTTATTTTTTCTATTTATCATGTTTTAAATCACTCAAGCCTATAGCGCCTTTTTGTATACTTCCAGTTGACACCAATAGCTCATGGTGTCCAGATCTTTTTTTGGAACTGGCTTCTTTAAGTGACTTACCAGTTAATAATGGGCAATATTAGAAAAGGCAAGGGTTTATTAACAATATGACACAAAGAGTTACTAATTAATTACTGTTTACCACTCACTATTCATATTTTATATTTATAATCATACTTTCAAAAATGAGAGACCTACATGCTTCTGAGGGATGTGGTATGAAATACCATGAAAAGAGACAGGAAAATTGATTGTCAATGTCCATTTACATCACTTTGTACTTGAAATATTGTTAGATTTTAGTAATTATGAAAATAAGCAATATTTCCAAATGTACTTAATATTTCAAAAATCAAGTGACTTACAAACTGCTGCATGGCATCAGGTGTAACCTCTGATGTTGTTGAAAAAACTGTCTTTGATATTTACACTTTTACGTTGCACATCTTGAGAGATATTCAGTGTTATATTGCCAATTATACAAATAAGCATATGTTTTCATATTTCTGTAAATATTTAAATAAACATGCACTCAGAGAAATATTTCTGCCTGTCATGAGATAGCCTATGTCTGGTTAACCAAAGTGTTCTAACAATTTATGTCTGTGTTGTACATTTTCCAAGATATGACAACAATTTGTTTGGGAAAGCTTGGTAAAGATATAATTCTGAGTTTGTATGAATTAATAATATATGATAGTATTTATGGAAAGACTGTGAATGCACTATCACTGTGAAAAATTCTTTTTACATGTAACATTTCTATTTACACAGTTTTAATATCCAATATTCAAAACATATTTACATTTGTTCGTCATACATTTTTTGAGTTTATCTTTCATAAATTCCGTGGAATGCAAGGATGTGTGACATTACACACCACAAGGTGTTAATGAATTAAACTGCCTCATCAGGTTTGAGGGTTAACAGTGTTTGAATGTATGCACATATGCATGCAATCTGAGCATTCTGTCAAAAATGCATTTACAAACAAATCAGTTTATCAACACCTGTGTGCCTTTTCATTCTTTCACTGAGAGAGCACAATCTTATATATCAGGAAGTATTATGCATCCAGGGTTGACATAAACCTTTCTTAACAGGTTTATGTAAAATTATTAACCTGTAGTAGTTAACTATGTTGTTAAAGAAATATGCCTTGAATTTTAATAATCACATATTTTATAAGTTATTTCAAAAAACATTTTGTTTTGCCCAGTCATGCACAATTTCTAAAAAAAATTACCTAAAGTATCAACAATGACTCCAAGTAGTCAATCTTCTCTTGACTGTCAGTCATTACTGTCAAACATTCATTACGTGAGTCATGAAATACGAAGACTGAATGGTCACAAAAGAACTTACTAGCATTCCATTTCTCAGAATATTCCCTTTTCTCCAAGGTATGGTGATTTCAGAGTTGGTATATAAAAGTTCAGGGGATGCAGTGGGGGCTTGCCCCTTCTGCAAAAAGAAGATTTAAGGGAAGAGCAATCATTGAGATTTGCTCTTCTCTGTTTTTCAAGTTTTATTTTCTGCAAGTCAGCACTCTAGTGCAGACATTTTAATAGATATTCATTACTCATCTACATTTAGTAGATATTCATTACGTCTACATTTAGTACTCCTAAGTACAACATATCCCAGGACATACAAATTGAACTTCCTTTGTATAGTACCTTTGCCTTTCCAATGGAGATAATATTAAATTCTTATGGAATGATTAATCCATGGCTAACTCCAACACTGAATATGTTACCTTATTTAGACTGGAATAATGTTAGTACTGGAAAAAACTTTAAAAGGAGAAAAATAAATACATTTTCAAATATTTGGTACATTCAGCAATAAATAAAGTTAAAAGAGGCTTTGTTACTCCGAATAGAGCTTATCATTGTCCATATGTTGATCGATCTTAATCAATGTATCACACTATGAAAGGTTCCATTATAACTACCTAGGAAGAAATATCCTGCTTAGGCCACTTTTCAGTAAAGAACATCTTAACTAGTCCTTTTGTCTTCCTTATTAAAATTAAGTTTGCACTCTTTCAGTTTTCTCAATGAACCAGTTCATTTGCACTTCCCCATCTATACAAATACCTTTTATCAGAAAGGCACTGATGCAAACAAGGTGATCTTTTCTATCAAGCTATTCTTTTCTGTTCACTCATTCTATTCATCATCTACTTCCAAAGATGTAGCAGTGTTTTTCTACTAAATAATGCATCTTTTTCGGTTTGTTTTATTTTTACTGTCAGCCACTCAGGTAATGCCATTACTTTCTCAACTGCCTCATCTATATTGTCGAAAAACAACACTTCTACATTCCAAAATACCTTCAGCGTTGCAGAAAAGACAGTTAAACCCCCCAGTCCTTGATGTATATACTTCCTCATTACATTAAGTGAAAAATGGCTTCTAAGTCACCTCTGAATAACCTTGTTCCACAAACACTGTTCTTCATCCTGTCACCAGTATATCCAGTTGCCACAATATTCCCAACACTTTCTCTATTAACAAGTAGAAGCTTCTTACTTCTAATCCAACTTAAGTAGTTGTATTGATATTGCTGTCCTTATACACACCAAATATAATTAGAAATAAAAAAACATCTCTTATGGTGAAATATCTGTACAAAAAAATATATAACAAAAGAAAGAAACAACTTAAAGCTTCTATGAGGTCTAATTCTACTTACCTACTTTAACAGGACACTTCATTAGACAGCTCGAAACAGAGTATGAACCTTAAAATAGTCATTAAAACAAAAATAACTACAAACCTTTCTTTAATAATACAGTAAGTTAAGAAGTAACAGCCAATAATGTTTGGAACTGGTTCACAATAATACTACACTCTGTCCTAAAGGAAATACCCAATATCCTAGCTAACAAATTTAGTGCAAATTTTACTCCACCCACAGTTACAGCTACCACAGGTTTCACAATTCCAGCCAGCCTCTAATTCATATGCAACAAGAACTCTCAGCCCTCCAAGAAACTAAAAGTACAGTACTTCACCCATGGGCCCTGACAATATACCAGGTTTCCTGATTATCAGTGCCAAATATGGCCTTTCTGAATCCCTACTTAAACTCTTTAATCTAAGCCTCTCCACTAGTTACACTCCTGATTACTGGAAAATGGCCACTGTAATGCGATCACAAAAGGGTGGCCCAACTATAGACCCTGGTTATTATACAGCAATTAGTCTCACTAGCATTATGTGTAAATGCATGAACAGATCCGTAACTTCCATGGGCCATTGGGCTTATTAATCCACCTCACTTGTCATTGGGGCATCATGCTATCAACATGGACACCAACTTATTATGTACACAGCAAATATCTTGTGTGCAGCACACCTAGCATTTCCTTCTCCTGGGCAGCAGTGTTTTTGATACGCGACTAAGAAATAGTATTCAGCTACATTGTACTGCCATCATCATCATCATCAGCCCCCTTTTTCCCATTTTTCTACATGGGGTTAGGCTATTGTGTTAACTGTCACCATTCGATTCAGTGCCACACTCCTGCCTTCTTCAACACTCATGCCTGGCTGTCGCAGATGTTCTTTCACACAATCCATCCACCTCTTTGCTGAACGTCCTCGCTTCCTCTTACCTTCTTCCTGTCTGTCCCAACTCTTCCTCACCAGATTGTCTTCTGCTTTTCTGCACGTGTCCAAACCACCGTAATCCGTTCTCTTTAATCTTTTCTGCAATTGGAGCTACTTTGGCTTCTGCCCTTATGTCTTCATCTCTTCGTCAGTCCCACAGTGTGCATCCTATCACCTTTTGCAGGCACTTCATTTCCATCACCTCTAGCTTCTTCAACTGTTCTGCCTTTACTGCCCAGGTTTCTGTACCATACAGTAGTACTGGTCACACCACTGTCTTGTACACCTTACCTTTCAGCTTCTTTGGCATTCTTCTGTCATAGACTGCACCTGATACTCTATGCCAGTTGTCTGCAGCCCCTCTGATTCTAGTTTTGACCTCTTCATTCAGACTACCCTTCTCCAACTACTCCTCCCAGATACCTGAAGCTGTTTACCTGTTTCACTATCTTCTTTTCTAGCTCTATTCTCAGCTTCTTCTGATTTCCCCAATTTGCTGCCATTACCACAGTCTTATCTGTGCTTAATTTCATCCTATGTGCCTTCAGATTTGCATTCCATTCCCCTATCCTTTGCTGAAGTTCTAGTTCAGAGTCTGCATGTACTGTGACATTGTCTGCATACAGCAGCTTCGTTGATCCGTCCCCTCCAACCTGTTTGCTAATATAGTCCATTACCAGTATGAACAGCAGTGGGCTCAGAGCTGAACCCTGATGTACACCCACACCCACTGGGGACCCCTCTGTGAGGCCGAACACTATTTGTACTCGAGTCATTGGGTCCTTGTACATTAGCCTGCACTAATTCTTCCAATATTTCTGGGACTTCAAACCACCACAGTACTGCTCAGATCAGCTTTCTTGGGACCTTGTCATATGCTTTCTCCAAGTCTAGGATTGCCCAGTTGGACTCTCTCCTCATCTATCTGTCTCAATGAAAACATCCAGTCAATTGTGCTGCATCCTGATCTGAATCCAAACTGCTCATCTCCCATCTTACAATCTACTACTCTAAGTATCTGTTTATCAATCACCTTCTTCAGAACTTTCATGCAATGTGATAGGAGTTTGATGCTTCTGTACTGCCCACAGTTGTGGATGTCCCCTTTGTTCTTGTACAGTGGCACGAGTATGCTTATTCTCCAGTCATCTGGGATACATCTTTCTCTCCACACTATTAGCACCCTCAGCAGCCATTTCTCCCCTATCTCACCCAGCAACTTTATCATATCTGCTGTGACCTTATCTGAGCCTGCTTTCCCTGACTTCATCTTCCTTAGTGCTGTTCTTACTTCTTCTAGGGTGGGTTCCTCCTCTTCACTCATCATAGGCCATTTCTGGGGCAGTACAACTTTTGTGGGGTTTTCTTCGTTAAGAAGCTGGTAGAAATACTCCTTTATGTCCTCTGGGCTGGTGAGCAGGTTGTTGCTGGCATCCCTTATGAAGGTGTCTGACTATCTTCTTCATCTTTCTTTGCCTTGCAACCTGATATAGTTTCTTTGTGCCCCTTACTGAGATACTTTCCAGAAGTTGGTACAGCGCCTCCTATGCCCTATTCTTTGCTATTGCAACTTCTTCCTTAGCCAACCAATAGTCCTTCCTAGCCTGGTCCGTCTTTTCTGTCTCCCACTTCTTCCTGGACTCCTTTTTTCATTTGATGACTTCCTGGACTTTTGAATTCCGCCACCAGCTTTCCTTATGTACCTTATTCCATACCTGGCTTGGCCACATATCTTTTCTGTAGTCCTAACACATTATGTTTTTAGGCTCTTCCATTCTTCTTCAACTCCACCTATTTCCTCCTCTTCTCAGGGTGCTAGAGCCCTTTTGTACATTCTCTCCAGTCAACTTCCAGGTCTTCAGCCTGGTCTCTGTTGACGTTAGAGCCTTCTCTGACCACTGCTTGCAGCTGATTGTGGCAACTAGTGGTTTATGCTGTCGGCTGACTGCTTCACTGGGGATGACTTTGCAATCATGGATTCTACTGCAGTGCCTTTTCCTTACTAGGAGGAAGTCTACCAGAGTTGCATGTTGACTACTCTTGTATGTGATCTTGTGACTCTCTCTTTCGGAACCATGTGTTGGCTATTTGCCAGAAAGAAGCCTAGAATGACTTATTCTTCTTTATTCCTGCTGGCCCACCCATGTAGACCCAGGCAGTCCTCATATCCTGTTCTGTCTCTCCCGATATGTGCATTCAAGTCACCCATTATCAACACCAGTTCATGTTGTCTTGCTTTATCTAGTAGGTCCTGCAACTGCTGACTGAATCCTCTCTTTTGCTCACTATCACAACCCTGCTGTGGGGCATAGGGTAAGATTATGAATACTGCCCTATCTCCTATCTTTACACTGGAATCTGACTGCCATGAGTCTGTCATTAATTCTGATGATATCCCTTACTGCCTTCTGAAGCCTATCTCTCACCACAATTCCTACACCATTTCTAGCCTGCCCTCCACCTGAGTAGTAGACTCTGGATCCGAAGCCAAGTAGCTTTGCTGCACTGCAGTTCCATCTCATCTCCTGGATACATAGGATGTCCAGCCTCCTCCATATCATCATGTCATCCACTTCCAAGCTGCATCCTGTCAATGAACCTACAATAAGAATAGTAATTCTCAGTTCATGTTCGGCAGGTTGGTTGGTTTTACGTCCAGCTTTTGCTCAACAGAGCTATCCCAGGCAGGGCAAATAGACACCAGCCAGCCAGTAGCTTATTGATCCAGGGCTGTTGGGCTTTATGGTGGGCACACACTGGCCAATGGGGGCACATATACCCCTCCCACCATCAGCACAGGTCCCTGGTATGGGTCTGAGTAGGCCAGATCCTCAATCCACTTATCACCAGTAACTACCCATGCCCATTTTTGGTGACATTAGTCAACATGACCGAATCACCTAGAGCCATATTTTACACCATCGAGTGGCTAGCCCTGCCAGATGTGCAGTCTGTGATCCATGTTCTCCTATCTTGAGGATACTGCGCACCACAGCAGATGCCCAAAGTGGTTGGTCTGTACAACTCTTCCCCCTATATGGCACCATGTAGAGTCTGTGCTGCCGTCCACACCTCCATTCATCGGTGAGTTTGAGATGGAAACACTCAGCATGTTTTTAAGACATGGGAGAAACTCCATGGAGACACATGGAGAACATGCGAACTCCAAACAGGCATTGGTCAGAGGTCAGGATCAAACCTTGTACCTTGTGCATAGGAGGTGAAGACCTTAACCACTAACCATCTGGCCCCATGTACTGCCATGTTACTTGTCAATGCATGCCACAAGATTACAGTGGCATGATTCAATGCACCTCTGCTTCCATTTTCCTCGATGAAAACCTGTAAAATGGCTTTGGTTTCTGAATGTGCTAATTCTGGAAGGAATATTTCTCATTATAATCTTCATTAGTTCCATTAGCTGGTAAAGCCTCGTGAATGCCGCCAGTACAAGGTTTATGCATGCCACTCCCCTACCAGGGCACTGAGTGATGCCATAGGAAATGTCCACTCTGATAAATTGTGCTTGTATTATTACAGGGAGCTAAAGGGGTGCTGCAGTGATATTCTTAGCCAATGGGGAGAAGAGGTTAGGGAGAGGGAGCCTGTAACTATAGTGACTGGTGTTTGCTAATACATACTTAGGAATGCTTATTTAGGTATATGCAGCTCTTGGTCTTTATGGACGCTGTTCTTTTTTCTGCTTTTTAGCACCTGGTCAGGTAGAGGAAAACAGGCTTATAGGCCAAAGTATTAAAATTAAAAAATAAAATTAAACACTATCCAGGCACTGGGATATATATAAGGAATTAATGTTATAGCTGCAGATCTGTTATGCGCCTATATTGTTGTCCATGTTTGTATTGCTGCTGACTGATTACAGCTCTGGTTTGCTTTATATGACTATAATGTTAATTTCCATATCATTATATGGTCCTTAGGATATGATACACACTGTAATGTCACCAGGTTGTATGAGGGTGCTACTTGAGTCTTTGAGCCAGCTCCACTCAGCATGCCACCACTTACTGTGCAATTGTGTTATTAATGCCTGAATCCCAGCCATACACCAGTGAAACATGAATAACCTATTCAGTTATTCCACAAACCATGAGTTAAATGTTTTACTTGGAAATTAGCAGTTTGACATGAGATTGTTTGTGCTATATACTATCAGTAATTTAAGTCTTCCAGGATTACTTCTGTTGGGATGTATGTATTCAGTATTACAGGTGCTACCCTACAGACACACATTCGTACACATCTGTGTTACTGGCATAAAACAGCAGTCACAATTCCACTTTACAAAATAAATAGTATTACTTGATTATGCCTTATATTGCTTTGATTTTTAAGAACTCTATGCAATGCCATGTGACTCTATGGATACCTCTCAATCATACCAAATTCCTCAGTATTTACTGGTTTTGAGGACAAAACAATAGGGTGCCATGAATTTCTGAGTGGCCCCTTCAATTCCTGATTTTTGCTGCCGGTACACACCTGATATCATTATGCAAAGTGAAGCTGTTTTCTACAAACATTAAATCTGTAATTTGTATCTGATGATGAGGAATACCTGTGTAGGCTTAGTTCATTAGGTTAATAAATCTAACTCCTTAAAAAAATCCACTAATAAATTAAGTGTTGGATATGAAAAGGTTCTGCACACACCACTACACATACAAGCTCCTCTGCCTTCAGCTGATTGGGCAGTATAAACACTCCTAACTTCACTATTTGCTGCCCTCCACTGTCTTGTCACAGTGTGGTTAAAATATATTGGGTTGTATTTCCTCCAAGCCAATAAGAGAAGTTGGCAGTGAAGTAACACCCCTCCCTCCCGCCTTTTGTACTTCAACTCTTATAAATAAATATTTTGACTTTATAAAACAGATCCATGGGGTTCTTGTTTTGTGACTTGGAGTCATCCTCTGCTCTTGCATGCCTAAAACTAAGTTGTGAATTTGTGACAGCCCTGCAAACAAACCAAAGTTGTGTGGAATTACTGATTTTGTTGCTAGATGAAAACTGATAATTATAGTGCTAAAAGTAAATTAACGAATGAATGGCTTAATTGATTAAATGTTGGGCTAGTCACAGATTTGCAGACTAAAAACAATGACGAAATAATGAAACTAGTAAAATATACACCAGAAGTGATGTACACATTAGCTTTAGCCTTTAGCTCTGCTCTCAAAATACCCATAGCCAAGCAAACTATTTAGTTATTTCTATACGTTTTTATTTATATATATATATATATATATATATATATATATATATATATATATATATATATATATAAATATATATATATAAATATATATATATATATATATATATATATATATATATCAGAAGTCCTTCTTCGTTAGACAGGGGCAAAATGCTCCGCTCCACAATTACGTTAAGAGAGACTCTGTCATTACAAATGTAACACATAATGCAATGAACTATATTAACAAGATATAAAACACTGAATATTGACGTGTCATTATGTAATTTACATTATGCAAGAGTGAACCTTTTATTAATTCTTTTTGGAATGTTGTAGTGTTAGATTCAGCTTGACTAACACATGGGATGGAATCCCATGCTTAATCTTCATTTCAGTCTAGTCTAGTTCAAAGTACACAAATGTCTTAATTTTCATATTAAACTTACCATATTTAAGCATGAATTCAGCCTGATCTCAAATGCTGAATGCAATAGTAAAACTAATATTCTTTAATTACATCAAAAAATCAGGGGAACATTGTGAAAGTCAAGTGTTCTTAATAAACAATGACCACACAACCCAGTACATTGTGACCGTACTATGCGGCAAAAAAAAAAATCTGTGCAGTGTGTGGCAGGAGTTTCAAACCATGGGTGACGTTGCTAGAAGTTCTGTATCGTCGATCAGTCTAACACCCTATGATATGGCTGCTGGCAGCAAAAGCTATGGATAGCATGTTTACGAAGTACAAGCACTGGGTCAACAAGGAATAGTTATTTGCAAGGACTTGGGAGTTGGAAGAATTATACTGCTCGTGCTTCCACCCATCAACTGCATGTGTGCAGAAGGCAAAATGTCTGAGCCTGAGACAGATAGCCACCAGGTGAGCTGGGAGCAGTTTTTGCTTTTTTTAAGCAGTAGTTTTCACAGTCTGCTTTAAAAAGTAGCAATTTGCTTCTTTAAATTAGTTTGTATTGGAAGTTAGACATTTAATTCCCACACTGTATATCCATGTTATTGCAAGTGTTTTTTTGTAAGATGTGTTGTGATGTTCTGGGATTTTGCAGGAAAAGTTATTAAGTTTGTGTTCCATGCAGGCATGCAGACTGTGTCCCCATTATTCCTGAAATAAATTCTTGGTAGACTTGTAGACTTCAACACGAATTTCATTTCTGCTACCTGTCTGGTAGTGTACTGCATTGGTTTTGAGGGTGTTTTTTTTTTTTTTTTTTTTTAAATCAAGCAATGAAAGATGCTGTCTCCACTACCTCAAAGTAAAACTTTTGCCAACATGCCATTCCAAGGAAGAGGTTGAAGTCTCGCTACATAGATTTTAAGAGCCACTTTTTTTTCTATCATTAATTAAGGTTCTGACCCTCAAGCCCACGAAAACAATATTGTTGATGCAAGCTCTGTGGAGTAGACTCACAAAAAGTCCCACATCTTGCATAACTAATACAATGATACTATGCTGTTTTGATCCAATAATTAAAGGAACTTTGCAGCATTTAACAAATAACCGGCTTCCAAATTTGCTGACTTTCACTTTGGGCAAACGTGGCATGTTGCTTGTTAAAATTTGTATAATATGGCTAGTATTTGTTTGTGCCCACTTTGATTCCCGACACCTTTCTGAGTGTCTGAAAATGTGTGTGTTAATTTCATTGTCACTTTATTTTAGTACATTTCTTGGCCTTACCTTTTGAATAGTTGTGCTTCTTTGGTTGTGTCAACCACGCACATGCCATTAACTGACTGTAACAGGCACCGCGAGTGTGTGATAGCTAATTTCTTAAAGTTCTTGAACCACTTAGCATACTTCTCAAATGCCCCTGTTTGACTTAGATTTTTGTATCTGACCCCCCCCCCCCCACCAAAAAAACAAACTAGACTGGATTGCTGAGGAAATTAAAGTGTGTAAAATAAAAAAATAATCCCAGTTTAAAAAAAAAAAAAAAGTGAATGGGGGATATAGGGTGAGAGTTCATTTAAACTAACAGGGACCAAAAAGAGATGAGGTATAGTGAATGTATGGCACATTAGCAATTCAAACCTCATGGACCTAGGTTATATGGAGATGAAGAAGAAGGTTTGGCAAAAGAATCATTTTGCAACTATGAGCAAAAGGGAAATCAACAGTTATCTAAAGAAATGTGCTGTGTTATAGAGCCTATGTTACAGAACACGAGAAATAACTATACTAGTGATGGGTGGGTGACAGTAGGATCTGACGTGTGACTGGGCTAACTTCATACAACTAAAATATACTGCGGATTAAACTCTTTACATAATTCCAGACATTACACTTGCAAAGTTATTTTTCAGTAAATGCATGCAAATGCATATCGCTTTAGTCTGTTTAGTTGATATAGCCATATGTTATATACTCCTGATTTATGGGTCTCTGCCCCTTTTGATTTGTTAGAGAGATTGAAAGCCATGATTTAAACTCGTTTAGTGGTAAGCGAGTCCAAGCTGCAAGTCTTGTGATGGTAGGTGAGGGACCATTTCTGACTATAGCTTATTTAAAGTGTCATTTCATACTCTGTCCAGTGTTACACTGGAACTTGATAGTGATAGAAGAGTTTTTTAAATTTTTC